>NC_060124.1:39365570-39668601 GCF_021461395.2 Schistocerca americana
CAATGGATCCAATCACCCAAAGTGGTCACACAATCCTTAGCACTAATGAGACTTTGCAGGTTAACCATGAGGCCCATGGAGTACCACGATATGGTTGCCCAAGTCATCACCGGACCCCGGCTATGTTGCACTCTTGGGAAGTAAACAGGATCAGAAGTTGTAAACTGTGAAACAAGACATATCCGACGAAGTGCATTTTTCCATTGCTCCACAGTCCAGGTTTTATGACTTCGGCGTCACGTTTTCCTGTTACGGTAATTTGCATCCATGATGAGTGGTTCTGAAGTTTCAGCTCGTTATGCAACTCTCAGCTTGTAGAGCTTTCTTCGTGTTGTTTTGGTGCTGACAGGGCTCCTGCGTGCTATTTTCATATCTGCAGAGTGATTTTTGGACCTATCGTTCTCCTATTTTTCAGCAAAATTATACAAGACACTTCGGCTACTTTGGTTAGGAAAACACCACCACGCCTGCACGCTCAGTTTGCCCATGTTCTAACTCACTTAGTACTTGAACTACACAGAACACTGTTCTACCCATGGCTGACACTTTCAACGAATTCAGGGCAGGTGACGTTAGTGGTCAACCAGCGATAACCGGCTCCGTTAGCATCGGCATTTACGTACAAGCATACATTTCTCTCGGTGTTTCCATACTTTTGTACAATCCCTGTAAATTGGTGCAATTATTGTGTTACTGGACTCGTACTGGAATTGGAGCTTTCGGATTTTTTAGAGTAAATATCTCTGCAATGTACAACGATTTTGGAGTAGTGTCTCTAACTGGACTTTAAGAACGTCTTATCATGGCAACAGAAACTTGTGATCCCTCGAACCGCTGTTCTTTGAATCTTCTCTGTCTCTTCTCTAATACAACATTCCAATAAACTCATATCGACGAATATAATAATTAGGTGAACGTGGTGATTCATTCTTATAGTTAATACATCTGTTAGAATTTCTAACTTACTGTTAGCTGCAAGTATTTGGTCCAGGTGTTAATCACTGTAGGTCTCCTTTCTCTTTGTGACTATAGTCTAACCATAATTATTATTCTGTCTATATTACGTCCCTGTACACAAATGATTACTTTTCGAACAGCGTCAGAGAGTTACAGACGCTATCTACCTTTTCATTTATGTGAATCGTGAACAATAACGATGGTATTAGGCTGCTGTATTATGCTGCCTGTCACTCTGTTCCAGTAAAATAAAGAGGTCTTATTACATTGCTGTCCGAGTAGTACTATAGAATTTAAATAGCCGGCCGCGGTGACCGTGCGGTTCTAGGCGCTGCAGTCCGGAACCGCGAGCCTGCTACGGTCGCAGGTTCGAATCCTGCCTCGGGCATGGATGTGTGTGATGTCATTAGGTTAGTTAGGTTTATGTAGTTCTAAGTTCTAGGGGACTGATGACCTAAGATGTTAAGTCCTATAGTGCTCAGAGCCATTTGAACCATTTTTAGAATTTAAATTCCGATGTCAGAAAGGTTTTCTGTACTCGTATTCAAAGGACATTTTTGTTGCATAGTGTGAGTGCTATACCCTACTTATCGCGTAGGTGAAGGACGAAAATGTAGTTTCGTATTTGTGTTACTGATGATGACTATGAGAAATAGATTCTGGAAGGTTAGGCAATCTGCCAGAGCTAAGTCTCTTCCTGAATAATATAAAGGGTGCCGTCGAAAATAAAGCTCTTATCCGGCACATGTATCACGCATCACGTATCACGCATCACGCATTATTGAATCCAGGTGACACAGCACAAAGGTTTGAGGCGTAAACGAGGACATCGGCGTACTATTTGGTGTTCAAGAAATTTACGTCACCACGTCTCCATCTATTGCCAGCCAAGTAATAATGACAATTTCACCTACTGCCTGAATTTGAACCGTTTACAGTGTGGCCTGCACTACACTTGTATGGTAATTTACCTCGAATACGGAGTACAATACGCTAGCTACCGACGAATAATCTTTATGCTTATAAATCTCGTACAGGCATCTTCAGAAGAACAGCTACTCCAAATATTTACCAATGATGGTGCCCACGATAATTCTTCCTTTCCAAAATAAATCTTGAAACCCTTACGAAAGTTCGGTTAAGTGAAATAAATATATTTTCCTGCGTCTGCTGAGTTGACCATCACATTCTTCTGCTCAATATTTCGATGACTAATCTCGGATTAGGAAGAGTGTAAGACAGGAATGCAGCCTTCGACTCTACTGCTCAACCTCAACGTCGGAAAAGAGTTGACGGAAATGAAACAAATGCTCAGGAATGCGATAAAAATTCAGGGTGAAATTGTCTCAGTGACAAGATTCGCTGATGACATTGCTGTCCTCAGTGGAAGAGAGGAAGAAGACCTGTTGAATGAAACGAACTGTCTAATGAGCTCACACTGCCGGCTGAGAATCTGCCGAAGAAAGACGAAAGCATTGAGAAGCAGTGGAAATAATACGGAAATTGGCGACCAATAAATAAACGAAATGAATAAATTTCATTAAAATTCTTCTGGGTATATTGCTACGTCATATAATACTAAAATGTACTGACGTTTCGTCGGCCGAGTTACAGTGACCCTTCACCAGCGCATAGACTAGTGGGTGTTAAAAAATGTCGCTTTTCTAACGGTGTCGATAATAGATTTTATTGGCCTTAAAATAACACTTATGGTTATTAGGAGAGAGGAAAGGGATATGTGGCACATTATTTCTGGGCTGCATGGCTTGCTGGCAATTGGTGGCCCGCTACGAATCAGCGACAAGCTCCTGAGGCCGTGTTTACCCATTGTCAGTTGCGGAGAAAAGACACCAGCTCTGCATACGCTGTTCGTTTAGGTTTAGCCGGTCGCTGCGGCGTCTGGTGCGGTCGCTATCCTGCAATAACACACGCCCCGAAGTACGTGGATTGCTGGCAAAAAAATGGCTCTGAGCACTTTGGGACTTAACTTCCGAGGTCATCAGTCCCTTAGAACTTAGAACTACTTAATCCTAGCTAACCTAAGGACATCACACACATCCATGCCCGAGGCAGGATTCGAACCTGCGACTGCAGCTGTCGCGCGGTTCCAGACTGTAGCGCCTAGAACCGGTCGGCCAATCCGGCCGGCGATTGCTGGCAGCCAAGACGCCCGTAGCCTATAGCCATCCTCTCTGTTGATATTCCTAGGCGGCTTCAGGATTTGGTGGCCGGCCGCTGCCGGAATGTTGTGCTGCCCCAACCGAACATTACGCTCATGCAGTACCATGACGTTACTAAAAGAACTTCTGGTTTCCACAATTTTCGATAGCTGACGATCTACAGCAGAAGCCTACATGTTTATAGAACTGCAGGAATTCTACTACGCAAGGGTGATATGGAAAGGAGAGGCATACAGGCAAATAGGGCATTCATGGCCCAAAAAGACGTTAGCTAGTATCAAAACTTGGCCTTAATTTGAGGGAGAAATTTCTGGGAACGTACATTTGGGACATAGCATATCAGGGTCCTGCTATATACGTTTTTTTATTCCGCCTAAAATGCAAATGGCTCTTAAATGAAAAGGAAACAGATGGGGAAAAACGTAAGTGACTGAGTATTATTTTAAAGGTAATCGCCGTAATTGGTAATGCATTTAGCCAACTGTGAGACAAGATGGCCAATGCCATCGCGGAAAAATGTTTGCGATTGCCTATGGAACCATGATTGTACCTAGGTCTTCGTCCGAACCAGATCGACGGCTACGACTGTCCTTCTTCAGCACTACAAAAATATGGAAATCGCGGGCGGATGGATCGGAATTGTCTGGGGGATGTGTAAGGGTTTCCGGCGAAACTTCTACAGTGTAGTCGAAACAGCCCTGGTGACATGCGGGTGATCATAATTCTGTGCAACAGGATGACGTCGTCCGTCGACATTCCTGGCCGTCTGGACTTAACGGCGCGCTTGAGTTTTTGCAAACTATCCACCACCATCAAGTCCAAACGCCCACGAATAACCGCATCTTTCATAACCCTTCGTAAATTAAGTAGTTTAATGTTGCTGTAATGAGGTTTCGAACACGTGATATTGTTATTGTAATTCATTGCGTTACAATAATTCGTTTTTCAGCACTGTCGCGCACGCACACTGTAGCATCGCTGAATTTGGTAGTGTTTTTGCTGTAGCGTCGTGGCTGCGCAGGAGCTGAGATTGTTTGCAAGATTGCAGTTGTACCGCGAGATAGGGCACACGCAGACACATACAACTGCATATACAGAACGAGAGTGTAACAGCGAAAAATGGGAAGCATGTTTTTCTTTCTTTTTTAACTTATGCTTTAGGTAAGACTTATGAACCTGGCCCCTACGTGGAAAGTGTTACGGTGATATTTACTTTGTAAGGGTAGAATGAACTTTGGTAGAAGTACAGGGTGTTGGGGTAGAGATATACACTCCTGGAAATTGAAATAAGAACACCGTGAATTCATTGTCCCAGGAAGGGGAAACTTGATTGACACATTCCTGGGGTCAGATACATCACATGATCACACTGACAGAACCACAGGCACATAGACACAGGCAACAGAGCATGCGCAATGTCGGCACTAGTACAGTGTATATCCACCTTTCGCAGCAATGCAGGCTGCTATTCTCCCATGGAGACGATCGTAGAGATGCTGGATGTAGTCCTGTGGAACGGCTTGCCATGCCATTTCCACCTGGCGCCTCAGTTGGACCAGTGTTCGTGCTGGACGTGCAGACCGCGTGAGACGACGCTTCATCCAGTCACAAACATGCTCAATGGGGGACAGATCCGGAGATCTTGCTGGCCAGGGTAGTTGACTTACACCTTCTAGAGCACGTTGGGTGGCACGGGATACATGCGGACGTGCATTGTCCTGTTGGAACAGCAAGTTCCCTTGCCGGTCTAGGAATGGTAGAACGATGGGTTCGATGACGGTTTGGATGTACCGTGCACTATTCAGTGTCCCCTCGACGATCACCAGTGGTGTACGGCCAGTGTAGGAGATCGCTCCCCACACCATGATGCCGGGTGTTGGCCCTGTGTGCCTCGGTCGTATGCAGTCCTGATTGTGGCGCTCACCTGCACGGCGCCAAACACGCATACGACCATCATTGGCACCAAGGCAGAAGCGACTCTCATCGCTGAAGACGACACGTCTCCATTCGTCCCTCCATTCACGCCTGTCGCGACACCACTGGAGGCGGGCTGCACGATGTTGGGGCGTGAGCGGAAGACGGCCTAACGGTGTGCGGGACCGTAGCCCAGGTTCATGGAGACGGTTGCGAATGGTCCTCGCCGATACCCCAGGAGCAACAGTGTCCCTAATTTGCTGGGAAGTGGCGGTGCGGTCCCCTACGGCACTGCGTAGGATCCTACGGTCTTGGCGTGCATCCGTGCGTCGCTGCGGTCCGGTCCCAGGTCGACGGGCACGTGCACCTTCCGCCGACCACTGGCGACAACATCGATGTACTGTGGAGACCTCACGCCCCACGTGTTGAGCAATTCGGCGGTACGTCCACCCGGCCTCCCGCATGGCCACTATACGCCCTCGCTCAAAGTCCGTCAACTGCACATACGGTTCACGTCCACGCTGTCGCGGCATGCTACCAGTGTTAAAGACTGCGATGGAGCTCCGTATGCCACGGCAAACTGGCTGACACTGACGGCGGCGGTGCACAAATGCTGCGCAGCTAGCGCCATTCGACGGCCAACACCGCGGTTCCTGGTGTGTCCGCTGTGCCGTGCGTGTGATCATTGCTTGTACAGCCCCCTTGCAGTGTCCGGAGCAAGTATGGTGGGTCTGACACACCGGTGTCAATGTGTTCTTTTTTCCATTTCCAGGAGTGTACAAAACCTTTGATTATATTTCTGTACCTATTAAGATTTATAATTTTATTTTCCCAACACTTGGCAGAAGAGGTCCAACATTTGTATGCATATTGGTACAGCTCAGTGTGGGCACTGATTGTAGATCGTCAGCTATCGAAACGGTACAAGACTTGTCGTCACGTGGTCATAAGCATGACAGGTGTGAATGTTTCTGCTGCGGCGTAGATTGTTGTGTCAGATCTAGCGCCGAGCGGTCTAAGGCGCTGCAGTAATGGACTGTGCGGCTGGTCCAGGCGGAGTTTCGAATCCTCCCTCGGGCATGGGTGTGTTTGTCCTTAGGATAATTTAGGTTAAGTAGTGTGTAAACTTAGGGACTGATGACCTTAACAGTTAAGTCCCATAAGATTTCACACACATTTGAACATTTTTCAGATCTAGCAGATCTCCTACCTTTGTTGTGTAAACAATATCCTTGATAACCCCCATGCACTGAAATCCGGCGGAGTCGTATCGTGAGGCCGATCTAACACTCATGTGTCAGGAAACGTCTCATGGAGAACAAGGAGAATTATCACCATGATAATTGGGTGGCGCGGTTTTTCTTCTTATTATTAGTTTTTTTTTTTTTTTTTTTGCTTTTATTTTCTTGAAATACTTGTACCATCCTAAAGGAAAAAGACGTCCGGAAGGTGTCTGTGGAACTGCACAGTTCGTCAGCATGTCCAGATAGGTATGCCCTATCACGGTAGACTCCAGAAAAAATGGACAAATCACATTTTGTCTATGTGATCCCACTTACACATTACCTTTTGGTGTGTCCCCGTCACTTCTCCTGCAGTCTCACTGCCCTGTATTTGACAGTTACATCTGTTAACTGTGTCACAGGTGCGGAAGGTAGATTCATCATTAAAGAACACTGCATTGAGGTAGTCGTTGTTTTCGTCTATACGATGCAAAATTTCAACAGCAAAATGACATCGTCTGCGGTGATCCTCAGGCTTAATATGATGCAAAAGTTGGAGTTTGTAAACACGCAATCGGAGACGTTTGTGCACCATGTCGTTCACCGTCCAACGGGGCACGGCTAGGTCCCTACCAGCCTGTCTAATTGACTTACGTGGGCCTCTAGAGAATGCTTCATGCACACGTTCCATGGTCTCTTCGTTCACATGCGTTTTAGGATGTTTTCGAGTATTTAAAGTAAAACTTCTCGTTTCTCGAAGAGTTCTGTCTTAGTGATAAATGTATTTGCGTGTGGAAGGATCCAAGTTCCATTCTCTTCTTCCGCACCGCTGAACATGTGTGACAGATTTTAACTCTGCTAACGACAGCACAAACTACACATTTCGTTGTGATGTCCACATGCTGACTTTCAGGAGTAATAATACTATCTGCTGCACAATAAAAGTTTGTGTGTATTCACGCAACTGCGCCATACGACCCACCGCTGTTCATGAGACGGTGAGGATCACCTCATGGGGAGTGTCTTATCGATTGCGTATTTACCCAAAAACATAAAAAGTTAATTTCTTTCGTTATTAGCTTTTTTTATATATACCTCTAGTGCGGATGCCTTGTGACTAGTATCGGGTACTAACACCAGACGCGTCACAAACGTTTACTCAGACTTGATAGCGGACATATCGATGGAACTGCAACGATTGATGTATGATTATTAGTGGTCAATTCGTTACTCAAATCAGCTCAGTAACATTCTACCCACGACAATAATAGCAAAGTTAACATTCTGTGGACCCGTAACTACAATTTCTCGTAGAGGTGCCAGTTTCGAGAGTAGAATAGGAAATTTATGAACAGTTCAGTCGGAACAGCGTACGTTGCTTTCCAAATATTGAATATGAGTAGTACTTACCAGAATTAAGTGACGGCCATTCGTACGAGTAAAGCCTGCCCAGTATCGAGTAGTGTTACAAATGCGGGCAGCCATCACGATTGGAATAGAAGCCGCACGGTAACGCAGCAGGCACGTGGAACCGAAAAACAAAATGCCACATATAGAGGTATTTACGTGGAGGTATCCACGTGTACCCTAAAGACAGTACCTCGTGTTTAAACCGGTTGAGACTAGAAACGGTGCTAAGCAGCTGTCTTTCCTTTAGCAGACCGGGTTTTCACAATCTTCTTTTCCTAATTTCCCTGGAGTTTCCCTTGTAAACGATCTGGGAACTGCTATCATAGGCAGTAAATAGCCGCATTGTGAATCGAACCAACGACTAACATTTAATTACCTGAGCTCCCATGACTAATAGAGCCATCTAATTCAAGAAACATAGCTTTTAATTTACAATTTACCTCCTTCCGTCACAGATGTAGTGCAACGTAAGTTTTTCTAAACAGAATTTCGTAAAACATTATTATTCTTGGTGCAGTTATTTCCCGACGTTTCTGTCAAAGCATTCTTACTATCTTTTTTTGGCGTACTATGCATTTTGCGTAGAACTTTGCAGATCTACTCATTTCCATTTGTGCTTTCTAGTCGTCAGGTAAAGACTCAATGCGTTTGTTGTAAGGAACATAGAAATTTCTTCTTCGATAATTACACTATAGACAAGAAAATCTGTTACAATATGGCTCAAGAGAAAGTGAAATATGCAGATAATGCAGATGAACAATCGCTTCCGTCACATATACACTGAAAAACCACCGAGAGCACGCAGAAGTTCCGCAAAACGACGTGGCATGGATTCGACTATTGTCTGAAGTAGTGATGGAGGGAACTGACACGATGAATCCTGTAGGGCTTTCCATAAATCCGTGGTGGAGATCTCTTCTGAGCGTCATGTTGCAAGCCAGCCCAGATATGCTCAATAATGTTCTCGTTTAGAGAGTTTGGTGGCGAGCGGAAGTGTTTAAACCCAGAAGAGTGTTCCTGGAACAACTCTGTAGCAGTTCTGGACGCGTGGGGTGTCGCATTGTCCTCTAGAATTGCCCAAATCCGTCGGAATGCACAACGGACATGAATGGATGTAGGTGATCAGACAGAACGCTTACGCACGTGTCACTTGTCTGAGTCGTATCTAGACGTATCAGAGGTCCCATATCACTCCAACTGCACAAGACCAACACCATTACAGAGCCTCCACCAGTTTGAGCAGTCCCCTGCTGACAAGCACGGTCCATGGGTTCATGACGTTATTCCATACCCGAATACGTCCATCTGCTCGGTACAATTTGAAACGAGATTTGTCCGCCCAGGCAACACATTTCCAATCATCAACAGTCCAATTTCTGTGTTGACGGGCTGAGGCGAGCAGTCATCAAGGGTAATGCTGTGGCCCTTCGACTTCGAAAGCCCCTATCGATGATGACTCGTTGAATTGTTCGCAGCCGGCCGGTGTGGCCGAACGGTTCTAGGCGCTTCAGTCTGCAACCGCGCGACCGCTACGTTCGCAGGTTCGAATCCTGCCTCAGGCATGGATGTGTGTGATGTACTTATGTTAGTTAGGTTTAAGTAGTTCTAAGTTCTAGGGGACTGATGACCTCAGATGTTAAGTCCCGTAGTGCTCAGAGCCATTTGAACCATTTTGAATGGTTCGCACGCTGACACTTGATGGCCCAACATTGAAATCTGCAGCAGTTTGAGGAAGGGTAGCATTTTTGTCAACTTGAACTAATCTATTCAGTTCAAATGGCTCTGAGCACATGGGACTTAACTGCTGAGGTCATAATTCCCCTAGAACTTAGAACTACTTAAACCTAACTAACCTAAGGGCACCACACACATCCATGCCCGAGGCAGGATTCGAACCTGCGACCGTAGCGGTCGCGTGGCTCTAGACTGTAGCGCCTAGAACCGCTCGGCCACTTCGGCCGGCAATCTATTCAGTCATTGTTGGTCCCGTTGCTGCAGGATCTTTTTCCGGCCGCAGCAATGTCAGAGATTTTATGTTTTACCGGTTTTCTGATATTCACGGTGCACTCATGAAGTGGTCGTACGGGAAAATGCCCATTCATGGCTACCTCGGAGATACTGTGTCCCATCACTCGTGCGCCGACTATAACACCACGTTCAAACTCACTTGAATCTTGATAAGTTGCCATTGTAGCACCATTAACCGACCTAACAACTGCCCCAGACACTTGTTGCCTTTTATAGGCGTTACCAACCGCAGCGCCGTATATTGTCTGTTTACGCATTTCTATATTTGAGTACGCATGCCTATCCCAGTTTCTTTGGCGCTTCATTGTGTATGGTCATACAAACGACACACCTTACAATACCGGGGAGTGACTGCATTGTTACATGACAATACGTTTTTTACAAGAGAATAAGAGTACCTATTTGTGTTTTATTTCTCTTAATTTTACAGAAAATAGTATATGATACTAACTTAGTTTTCCTTGTTATATTGCTGCATTATATTCCGATCGGTTCAAGATTCGCATTGTTCATCGAGAGGATGGGAGGGACATGTCCTTTGTATGTACGTTAGGACTCCGGGAATTATGCTCAAATTGTTTGTCATGCATTTCTCCCTAGATAATCCATATTTATAGTTTTCGAGACAAATTTGAGAGGATAAAATGGTTCAAATGGCTCTGGGCACTATGGGACTTAACATCTTAGGTCATCAGTCCCCTAGAACTTAGAACTACTTAAACCTAACTAACCTAAGGACATCACACACATCCATGCCCGAGGCAGGATTCGAACCTGCGACCGTAGCAGTCCCGCGGTTCCAGACTGCAGCGCCTAGAACCGCACGGCTACCGCGGCCGGCTTAAGAGGATATTTGCTCGAGTGAACACCAATAGACGCTGGGGCAACTCTTTATTAAGAAATGCTCATACGAGCAGGTGCCAGTCCTTAGTTGAAAAATAGAATTTTTTTCATGTTCACATAGTTATGGAAAAGTCAGATCTCCAACACATCCATATACGTACAAATAATTTCTGTAACGGAGAGAGCGATCTGCACCAAGCGAATACTATCGGCAGCCACATGAACTGGAAATTTACAAGTCGCGTCAAGTTAAACCTTTAGTTTCGATGCGTAAGTTCAAATTCGTCCCACGGTTCTCAAAATGGTTCAAATGGCTCTGAGCACTATGGGACTCAACTGCTGTGGTTATCAGTCCCCTAGAACTTAGAACTACTTAAACCTGACTAAGGACATCACACACATCCATGCCCGAGGCAGGATTCGAACCTGCGACCGCAGCAGTCGCACGGTTCCAGACTGCGCGCCTAGCCCACGGTTCTGTCTTCTTTCATATACAAGACATAATCTCGTGATGTTGCGTGAATCTTTTGAGAACACCCTTTACTCTGCCTTCGTGAAATACGACATAGCTCTTCTGCTCTGTCAGGAATATTCCTTCCTTCAGATGGAGGTTATAATAGGAAATTGCCTACAATGCCAATTTTTGGATGGAACAACCTCTCAATCAAACTGGACTGTCTATTCTTGCTTGCGAACTTTTAAATGCAGTACTGATTTAACAGCTACTCTTTTACTTTTCTCACTGTGGTACACAGATTTTTGTGAACAGATATTAATTACTGCAGACACAATGATATTTTTACGTCCTTCAAGGGCATTCACAAGTCTCCGCCAGTAATTACATTCCGGAACTTGTGATCCTTGAGCTTGAGATCAACGAAGTGATCGGTGAAAAGTATAACACGATAAGATAGTGACTGATAGGGACAAAAATATAGCCTTATCTGGTGGCATTTTGAGCATCGTCTTCCTCAGTTCATTGAGAATGAAGAAGTTGTACAACAGTTCATTCGTCACTGTTACTGCAATTGGCTCAAATCTGAGAATTTAAGCAAACCAGTCATTAGATGGCGTCTTAATATCGCAAAACATAATAAGAAACTTTTGTGGTATAACGATCTGAAGCTTAATTTGAACTATTTTCTGTCTGACTGCGAGCACAGTCCTGCAATATTTTAGGAAGAACACCATTATCCAAGTGGACAGACCAAATAGAAAATTTTGTCCTTTCTTATTTCGAAATGAAGAGAAACATAGTAATCACATATCGTGTGTTCGCCTCAGAGCGATGATCTTGCATTTATCGTTTAAACACCTATTGATATATTTTCAATCCCATTTGGGTCTTCACATAAAATGGCGTACAAAATTTAAGGTCTAAATTGATTATCTCATTATTTGACAGTTTCAAGCAACACAGCTCGATGAAATTTTGAACATATATAGAAAAAACAGCTACAGTATAGTACAGAAGGTAACTGAAAAAAATACGCAATGAGACGAACGGAAATTACACTTTTATTCAAAGACAATAACGGCGCTGAAGTCTCCGCGGTTCTTGGTTGTTAATAGGGTATGTTCAACTACGGACGCTAGTGCATGCTCTGCAACGTAATCCCATGCTGGCCACAAGACTGATAATTTCTTGCGGTAGGGTGTTCCTTTCATCCACCAGCACGGTTGACGATTGCTGGATGGTTGTTGTTGCATGTGGACGTGCTGCAATATGTCTACCCAACGTACTCCACAACTACTCTATGGGATTCAAATCGAGGGAACGGGACGGGCACTCCGTTCCACGAATATCCTCTCTTTCCAAGGGAACCTCCTTCTGTGCTGCTAGATGTAGTCTTGCATTGTCATCCATAAAAAGTCGTGACCTAATGCACCTCTGAAAGTATGTATATGTGGAAAAAGTACAGTGTCACAATTACGTTGACTGGTCAGTGTCCTGCGTTCCAAGATATGTAGGTCAATACGCCCACACAACGTTATGGCTCCCCGCACCGTAACACCTGGACCACCAAAACGATAGTGCTGGACAATGTTCATGAGTGCATTACGTGTTCCCATCTTTCGCTATATCAGGCATATCAGCATCGTCGAACATGATCGTGGACATAAATCCATAAGAAGAAATCACACGGAGTTATGTCACCGTCAGGGCCACTGAAAACGAAGAATTTCACGATGGGAAGCACATCCAATCCAACGCTGAGGCAGTTCGATACTGAAGAAATCACGAACATCTGAAAGAAATGTGATGGAGCGCCGTCTTGTTGCAAAATGAAGTCTCCACTTATAACACTACCGTCTGCTACTACTATACCGTAACCTCAAAGCTGAAGGGAGTTCGTATACTGAAATTATTCTTATTCAAGTAATTATAGTATGAAGAAGCAGAGCAGTGTTACCCTATGAGAGGAATTTTGTTGTATTGACCGCGTAGTACCTAACGGAGGTGGCTTATCGGAAGTGAGAGTCAGAATTACGTAAATATTCAAACAGTAACAAATAATGTTTTACCTAGATACACTGTTTAAAGAATAAAGAAAACTATCGCCAGCCTAATTAGGCGAGAGAATGATTAACATTCTTGTTTGAGAAAGTAGGTATGAGTAACTTTAACGAACAAACGCAACCTCTACTTTGCCACACGCGAGTGCAATGAACTCTGACACATACATATGTTAACGTTAAGGTTAGAACTAACAGCTAGAGCAGAACAAACTATTCACATAAATATAACAGATAACAATTCACACAATTACTTTCAGGGCTTATTCAAACTGAATGGTCTTTATAAAATTACTGTTAATATTCACTGTAGAATCGTGAATTGGACATAGGTCCAGTATTACCTTTCAAACATTTTCCTAACTGACAAAAAATTGTAAATGTGGTTTACTGCAAAATTATGAACTGGTCATAGGTTAAGTTTCCCTCAACTAATTACTTTTCTATTTAGAATGAAAGTTAAATGTATTTCACTAACAAATTACTTCTCACTGTCTTTTGAATAAAGAAGTTATTGCTTTCACAAATAGTGGTCTTTCTATTAGTTGTTATTTATCATGAGCATAAAGGATAACCTGTGGATGCTATTACACTATTAATATGAATTTTCAATACCCAAAATAAACAAGTGCGTAGCAAGCATAAGTATATAACTTTCCATTTTGCAGTTTTCCACTTTTACTACAGTGAGACACGAAATTAACATATTTGTAAGATACTGACTCACCTTTTGAGATTTACAACAAGTAGCGATGTGATCATTTACTAGGCAAAACTTTGCAAGCGTCAGTATTAAGAACTTTTAATTTTGAAGTTGGCAACAACATATTAATGAGCTGTTTTAATGGAAAAATTATTTTCTGCAAGCATCAATTAGTTTAGTTCACTTTCTTGCCACATTAACTTTAACTTTCTTTTTACTATGTTCAAGAGACATTAAGTTCTTTCAGTTAGGACACTCGGTAATCACTTTAGTTCAAACGGAGAGGAAACTGAGAAGTGTTATGATAAGGAAAAAATTAAGGTAGGTACATAAATTCAGTTATAAATTACCTTATATTTGAGCTCACTAACACATCCAATAAGCTGATCCTTCACTGTATATTATTATAATGTTCCGTTACAGGGATTGCGCAATGTGGTGGCAACTGCATGTTGGTAAGTGGATTTGCAGGTAGAATTGCCGGGCTCTGTCATTTCTTGGTGGCGATGATAGACATCAATTCCAGAAGAGCTCCAGTTCTTTATCCATCCATCCGAGGAATTGGAAAGAAGCACGGAAAGCCTCTCTCGGCGTCAGCACAATATACAGCTTTTACATGAGCAACTGACAGTCTGGTAGCTCGTCCCCGACTGACTCTCAATTCCACCTTTTCAACCTAGGCCAACCGCAATTTCCGCGCGCTATTAAGTTCCGTTCCCGAGGGGAATCACATTACCTTTTATATACAAAATAACTAAGAATCCTAAGTGAAGGTCAGCACTTTACATAACAGCACACATTCATTTTAAACAAAACATATCATTTTATATTGGTAGTTCTACACAAAATTATTTAATTTTAAAGATAAACAAAGAGATTATATGAGGAAGACAAAAGATCATTTGCTCGTATTGTGAATGTTACAGAGATTACACTTCATTACAGTATCGAATTAATCGTACACTAATTACAGAAGTTCAACGATGGGATGTTGAACAAAATAGAAAGCTAAATGAATCAACAAAAGGTATGTAGTGTCTAAGCTATGGTGTTACACACTGTCTTGCTGTAACTGTGGCATAAGCCATTGCTGCAGCATGTCCAGGTATGCGAAACCATTCACATATTTCCCAGAAAAGAATGGTCTGTAAGCTTTTGAAGAGGACATATCACATAAGACGTTAACTTTCTCGTGTGGCTGTTCCATATCCCAAACATGCTCGTTATGACGAATCATGTCTCCAAGAAACGTGACTTCGTCACTGAAAACCAACTACTGTGAAAAACCTTCTTTCAGTAGTCACTGCAGGTCATTGCAAAAATCAGGCTTAAGTTCATTATTCCAAGTAGTCAACGATTATAATAAGTCAAAATGGTTGTGTAAAATGTGCGACGGAGTTCATGCTGTATCTGCAGTTCTCTGCTCACTCGTGACGTCAGTTTATTCGGGCTTCTGTCGAACGATTCTAGCTCACGCTCCATCTTCTCTGCTAAGGGTTCCGGCCAACCTGTTTCGTCCGTTGGATATTTAGTACCAAATGGTCGCTGTACCGTCGTAGCTGTATTAACATTTAGCAAATCTGAGGACGCCTGCCCCTTAGTGGCGCGCTTTGCAACTGCGACATGGTGCGTATTGCGAACCGAAACTTGAAGAGGTGCTCCTTTCTTGATATGTGTTATTTTTCTGCGTGACCTGTAGTTTTCGTGCAGTCGTCTTCTGAAACCATGGAGCACTTATGAATAATCCTGTGTAATACTAAGGCACAAACGTCGTTAATTTTTAATTATTCTTCTTGTCACGTATTGGCATCGTATTTGTACCTTTCAATGGCGCTTTTTAAATTCATGAAATCTAATGTCTGAGAGTCACTTTGTAATCTTCTACTGTAGCTGTCTAGACCACACTTTCACTTGTGTTCGTTAAGTCGTGTGTTGACGCATCTTTAAGTAAATGCGTTGGACACTTGGTAACATATGCAACAAGCTGTGTTACGCCGCAGAGAAGACGGAACCTTCGTGGATTACCCGTACTTTTCCTGCTAATTTCAGTAAATTGTACATACTATGTTTAATTAACATATAGAAAATAAGTAATTTTTATAAACTGGAGGAAAAAGTTACCTTTAACTCACCGTTTTCAGCTAGTAGCTTCAAGTATTCTAGGCTGCAGTACTGTATTCATCTCTTTCACTGTAAAAGTTATTTGTCCCTCACAAATCTTTTACGTTGTTTAATTCTTTCTCAAAGCATGTAAAGTCGTAAACAGTTTTAGTCTAGCACGTAAAGTATTCAGTTAATTTCCTCTTGTGTTTGGGATGGCCGGCCGCGGTGGTCTCGCGGTTCTAGGCGCGCAGTCCGGAACCCTGCGACTGCTACGGTCGCAGGTTCGAATCCTGCCTCGGGCATGGATGTGTGTGATGTCCTTAGGTTAGTTAGGTTTAAGTAGTTCTAAGTTCTAGGGGACTTATGACCACAGCTGTTAAGTCCCATAGTGCTCAGAGACATTTTTTTTGTTTGGGATGGTAATACTCGTGATGCGTGGCTCAATGGCCGGGAGCAAATATTTCAGTACGACGCCACCTTTGCGACTTACGTATCCTTGATCTACCCAAGTTATTGTGGAACCGGGACCACGTTTTCTTTCTGGCGGCTCTAGATGAAGACCAGACTAAAGGCAGGCTGAAAATTTCCGTGGTCCGACCGGGATTAGATACCGCGACCTCGCGGTTGCTAGGCGTGCTTCTTTACCACTGAACCTCCACGCCCGATCTTTGCGATGATTTTTCTCCGGTACTTAACAGTGTGTAGGGGATCTGCGTACTTCACAGGCACACAGAACATGTAATGGAACTTCGCAACATGAACTTCGTACCCATCCATTTTGAACTCTTTGCAGGAATTAATACTAAGCAGAAAATTTTTAAGAGTCCTGTGTGGTCGTACAGTAAACAGTATAACAGACGTAAGGAAACCAGAGGGCAACGCGCAATGCCTCCCTGGCTGCGCCTGCCACAGCAATTGGATACGCGTCTCGCAAACGTTTATGCCATTACCAAACTTGTGACGAAACTCTGGAGGTATTCTTTGAATCTTTTCTTTTTAATTTATCATTCGTATACGGTGAGGGTACCAAATTAAGGGTAACACACAATTACCAGTCAAACGCTGGTTTTTTTATTTCACCTACGTTCGTGCATAAACTACTCTCTTGAACATTTTTCTATTGAAATCAGTCTGGCGTCGACGTTTCCACGTTTCCTGTGTTTACGAAATGGGGATGTAATTCAAAACATTGTCAGTACCTCTTGTATTATATTACACTACTGACCATTAAAATTGCTACACCACGAAGATGACGTGCTACAGACGCGAAATTTAACCGACAGGAAGAAGATGCTGTGACATGCAAATGATTAGCTTTTCAGAGCACTCACACAAGGTTGGCGCCGGTGGCGGCACCTACAACGTGCTATCATGAGGAAAGTTTCCAACCGATTTCTCATACACAAACAGCAGTTGACCGGCGTTGCCTGGTGAAACGTTGTTGTGATGCCTCGTGTAAGGAGGAGAAATGCGTACCATCACGTTTCCGACTGTTGAAGGTCGGATTGTAGCCTATCGCGATTGCGGTTTATCGTATCGCGACATTGCTGCTCGCATTGGTCAAGATCCAATGACTGTTCGTAGAATATGGAATCGGTGGGTTCAGGAGGGTAATACGGAACGCCATGCTGGATCCCAACGGCCTCGTATCACTAGCAGTCGAGATGACAGGCATCTTATCCGCATGGCTGTGACGGATCGTGCAGCCACGTCTCGATCCCTGAGTCAACAGATGGGTACGTTTGCAAGACAACAACCATCTGCACGAACAGTTCGACGACGTTTGAAGCAGCATGGACTATCAGCTCGGAGACCATGGCTGCGGTTACCTTTGACGCTGCATGACAGACAGGAGCGCCTGCGATGGTGTACTCAACGACGAACCTGGGTGCACGAATGGCAAAACGTCATTTTTTCGGATGAATCCGTGTTCTGTTTACAGCATCATGATGGTCGCATCCGTGTTTGGCGACATCGCGGTGAACGTACATTGGAATCGTGTATTCGTCATCGCCATACTGGCGTATCACCCGGCGTGATGGTAAGGGATGCCATTAGTTACACGTCTCGGGCACCTCTTGTTCGCATTGACGGCACTTTGAACAGTGGACGTTACATTTCAGATGTGTTACGACCCGTGGCTCTACTCTTCATTCGATCCCTGCGAAACCCTACATTTCAGCAGGACAATGCACGACCGCACGTTGCAGGTCCGGTAAGGGCCTTTCTGGATACAGAAAATGTTTGACTGCTGCCCTGACCAGCACATTCTCCAGATCTCTCACCAATTGAAAACGTGTCAATGGTGGCCGAGCAACTGGGTCGTGACAATACGCAAGTCACTACTCTTGATGAACTGTAGTATCGTGTTGAACCTGCTTGGGCAGCTGTACCTGTACACTCCATCCAAGCTCTGTTTGACTCAATGCCCAGGCGTATCAAGGCCGTTATAACGGCCAGAGGTGGTTGTTCTGGGTACTGATTTCTCAGGATCTATGCACCCAAAGTGCGTGAAAATGTAATCACATCTCAGTTCTAGTATAATATATTTGTCCAATGAATACCCTTTTATCATCTGCATTTCTTCTTGGTGTAGCAATTTTAATAGCCAGTAGTGTACATACAGAAGTTTAATTGTGCTTTTTAAGGCTATTTTATGATATTAAACTTTCCACATTCTTAAACTGAAACGTTTCATACTTCATTATTTATATTGTCGTGGCGTTGCTGGAAGTCACACGCGTATCCGCGGCCGCACTGCCTGCGCTTGTAACGTTACGCGTACGTACGCGAGCTGGTCGGCCGCCTGGAGTTGGTACGAGGTGAGCTGAATTTGTTTACGAGTATGTATCTGAGAGCTAGGGGACAGACTCAGGGCCATGAGCCGGCATCGTCCGGCAGACGGCCCTGCAGAAGCGACTGGTAAGGCCCGTCCCCAAGTACAGAAGTGGAGTGAGTAGCAAAGCCGGCCGCAGTGGCCGAGCGGTTCTAGGCGCTACAGTCTGGAACCGCGCGACCGCTACGGTCGCTGCTTCGAATCCTGCCTCGGGCATGGATGTGTGTGATGTCCTTAGGTTAGTTAGGTTTAAGTAGTTCTAAGCTCTAGGGGACTGATGACCTAAGAAGTTAAGTCCCATAGTACTCAGAGCCATTTGAACCATTTTTTGAGTAGCAAAAAACGGGTAAAACCCGGTACGGGGAGTTTCGAAGACGGTCGGTTGCTTAGGAGAAGAGACGATGCTCCATCAACGGTGGACTCTGAGACAACTGAAGGTCGGCTAAGTTATAGCTCTTTGAAATCAGGCAATAAATCACAGTTGCATAATAATACAGATATGAATACGGCTGAGACGGATCCAATGACAGTACAATATTTTCAATAACTTTAAAACTACAGAAGTTAATATTTGCAGTGACTAAACATTTTCTCAATCAGTGTCTCTATTAACAAGTTTTAAATACTTCAAGCAATTTGGACGAACGGTATCTCAGATGATAGAATTTTCATTTAACGCGAGCGAACTTGCTCAAGAGACTACTGGCTGTTTCAGTTATAAACGAATCTGTACGGGGCGTCTCCAGACACGTCTTCCCTGGGCATCGGGGCTCAGTTCAAAGCAGCGCTCATTACTGGAGACAATGCTGCCCCACTCAGCGAGATTCCGGACCCAGTGTGCGGCCCCCATGGTCAGTGGTGTCGGGAGGCGTCCCGAACAGTGGTGGGACACCAACCTGACTGTCACCTCCCTTACGACCCAACAACCAGGACTGCTGGCCCGAGGTAACATCTCTTTTCATAGAAGGACCCCTTTGGTTGTTATTCAT
Organism: Schistocerca americana; assembly: GCF_021461395.2. Lineage (NCBI taxonomy): Eukaryota > Metazoa > Arthropoda > Insecta > Orthoptera > Acrididae > Schistocerca > Schistocerca americana. Next base: position 39,385,274 of record NC_060124.1, read on the forward strand.
GGCACCCTTACAGCACAGCGAAACGTCGACGAAATTTTACGCCCTGTATTCATAGAAACCCATCGTGCACTTAATATTCAGCAAGATGATACCTGCCTGCACACGCTGAGAAAACATACTGCTTGTCTCCCTGCTTTACAAACCCTGAATTGGCCAGCAAGGTTGCCGTATTTCGCACCAACTGAGAACATTTGGAGCATTATGGAAGGACTCTCCAACCACCTCGGGATTTTGACAATCTAACGCGTCAATTGCACAGAATTTGGAACCATATCCCTGATATACTGTCAGTGCCAAGCAGAATAACTGCTTCTATAAGGGCAAAAGGTTGGCCAACGTGTTATTGACTTGCTCAGTATGCGAAGACCTTTCTCCTGAATACATCATCCAATTTTTTTGAAATTATGATCATTTGTTTGTTCTTGTACAGCACATTTACCGATTTCCGTTCCATTCTGATAATTCCTTCATGGGTCGCTTTTCTTTCTTTTTTTATGGAATTTAAATAGGTTCGTATAAGTGAATATCGGGGATAACTTAATAATATGTTTAAAAGAATAATTCTAGAGATAAGTGTTTTATTACGCAAATAGCATATTGATGAAGTCAGAATTAACTTACCTACTGAGATTAAATGAAAGTTAAATGGGAAAATTCTGCTCAAAGTAGTTTCACTTTTCTTTAGAGATTCTAATTAGACATGGTAAAATCGTAGACAAATGACAAAATGCTAGTTGATATATGGCGTCGAACAAATTTCATACCACGAAAGACATTTTTTTCTAGTGGGAAGATGGACAACATGATTGAAAAGTCGAGCTGAATCGAGATATTTTGCTAAAGCTAAAATTTTCCTTCTCCGTCCTTTTTGTGAATGTATCGATTCCACTGTGCAGGGCGTTGGGCGCCTGATCTATGAGGATTCCCGAGGTAGTCTGATTATTGGTAACCACACCACTGTGGTATTTTGACAGATACCGTGCTCCAACACTGACTGTGGTTACGGACTGACGCATGTTACAGCGCATTACGTGGCGAAGGTTTGGTGTTTGTGTGATTCATCTAATAGTGATGTCATTAATTTTGCTAATAACACTAAGAAATCCATATATCCTTCTCGTTTCACACTGGGAAAGGGTGTTATATTGAAACTGAATGATGTCGTACTGCTACGATTTAATTCTGTCCTTGTGTTTGACCGTTTTCCTGCTGGCAATTTTTTCCCCCACAGCAAATATGATGAAACCAATTCTCAAAAGGGGAATGTTTTCCTCAGAAGCGATCAGGCGAAGTAGAAAGGGATGCCAAAAATTATTTAGGAGAATCAGAACAGAAGAAGGGTGAATTTAAGAATGAAAGCTTCATTGCAGACCAGTACTTTTACTTTCGATATTACATTATCCACGGGAATGTACAGCTGTCAAAAGAAAGGAGAGGGGTGGTGCTTGAGAAAATGTTAGTTGCCCTCTTTTAGTCGAAGACTATTATGGGTGGGGGTAGACAAGTATACACAGTGCTCGAGCATGAGACATGGGAAGCTCACTGTCAAATAATGGCACAATTTTTTTAAAACTATATCATCAGAAAAAGACACGTGCTACATGTGTATTGAGACATCTTTTAGAAATGTTCATGGTAAACAACATTTTGTTATTTTTTCATGTAGTTTTGTAACTTACAGCAGTGTACATCTAAATGAGTGAAAAAATGTGCAAAACATAATTCACGGGCTCATTCCCCAAAAGTATCCATGGGACGATTAATTTACATCTATGTACGTAGACTGACAAAGAGAAAAACAAATGCAAATCCGAAACTTCCTGGCAGATTAAAAGTGTGTGCCGGGCCGAGACTCGAACTCGGGACCTTTGCCCTTCGCGGTCCGGCACACAGTTTTAATCTCCCAGGAAGTTTCATATCAGCACACACTCCGCTGCAGAGTGAAAATCTCGTTCAGGAAATGCAAATCCTTTTGACATAATAATTCAGATGGTAATCCTGTACCATTTTTCTGGAGATATATGTCCTTAATATTGCTCACTTTCTCCTCCTGCACTGTCAGATCACCTTTCAGAGACGCGTCTTAGGCACCTGCTGCACTTCTGTATGTCTACCTCTGCATGTTCTCCGGGATGTGACTTAACGGGTTCCATACGTTTATGGCTCGTGAAGAAAGACGGACTGTGACTGCTCCTCTCCGATCTCCCACAGTGGTCGAAGGGCATACTCACTCATCCCAGTGTCCATTCCCTGGTGGTACGAGAGGCGTTCGATAACGTAATGCAACACAGCTTTTTCTGAAAGCCGTTTTATTCAGGACTCCAGGACACAATAGTTTTCCCCGCTCCTTTGCCTACAAAATCCTATTTTTCAACATAATCTCCATTCAATGCGACGCCACCTTGCTGGGCGGGCCCGGTACCACTCCACTGGTAGACGCCGGACTTCTTGCTACAGCAATAACCTTCCCGTCGTCCACGTACTGCTTCCCGCGGAGTCCATCCTTCATTGGGTCGAACAGATGGAAGTCGATAGGTGCGAGACCCAGGCTGTTGGGTAGATGAGGAAGAACGATCCAATTATGTTTTATGACAATGCTCGACAAAAAATTGTCACGGTCGGCCACGTAACGCGCAAGCAGTTCATCACAGATGGTCCGTCATTGCTCTTTATGGTCTTCCGTTAGGCGGCGAAGAACCCGGCAGACACACATCTTTGAGGACAAAGTGGTGTACGAGTGTATCGGCACTACGAACAGAAACGTCCAGTTGTACAGCGAGGTGTTTGATTGTTATTCATTGATCGCCTCGAATGAGAGTGTCGACACGTTCCAACACTACAGCCATCACATAATTGTGCAGCCTGCTCTCGGGAGATCGTACAGGTACGCACGACCTTGTTGCAATGATGACAGAAACCCTGTCCAACGACTCACCGTAATTTCGTTCGCTGCCAGGTTCCCGCAGACAATCTGCAAGCGCCTATGAAACTCAGTAATGCTCTGGTTTTCCACCAACAGAAACTCAATGACAGCTCTCTGCTTGGACTGCACCTCCGCTGCAAACCCCATTTTGAAGGCTGCGTATAGCGCCGCCCCGTATTGGAACTTCACCGTACGGCCTGAAGCATTCTTTCAAGTGGCTGTGAAAACAGTGTGTTGCATTACTCACTGAACGTCCCTTGTATCTCCCGACAATCGAAGCACAACATCAACACGGCTGAGAGCAGTTTTTGCGCTACACTAACGCTCGATGGGAGGTGAAGGTCGTGGTCTGTTGGCTGGTAGTGCGGATAGCGAAAGATCCATTCGCACGAAATGTCCCAGAAACAAATAAAATACCAACGACACCAGTTTACGGCAATCGCAGTCCCTAGGTAGTCAAATGCAGTGGCGTGTGAAAGAGAATTACAGAGAGTGTAAACCGCGATCCCGACGGGGAGCGGCCGTTGCTGCCTTGTTCTTACCAGCGCCCATGTATGAGCGAGGGGGATAGCAGTTGGAAGGGGGGGGGAGGCAAGGGAGGAGAGGGTTAGGAAGCGGAGCGTGAAGCTCAGACAGGGTTTCCACCGTCGATCGCCTTGGCAGATAAGTCGGCGCGAACTTATCACTTGAGTTATGTGACGCGCTGGCCTCCATACTCGCGTCATGTAATAGAGCGGACGGGACGTGATGTGACGCCGTAAACGGCAACAAGAAGTCGAAGTCTTAAGAAAAGCAACGCACCTTCCGGAGCAAGAGTCTTTAAAAGAGACGCTGCTCCAAACTATACTTTGACTCTGGTAGGTGTCGATAAAAGAAGAATGCTTCAGACCGACTGCCTAAAACTACTACAGAATTAAATACATCGTGTCATCTATTCTTCGTCTAGAATCGACGAATCTCCACAAACCACAAGGGGGAGGTTACTCATTAATGAGTGATGTGTTAGGTCTTCTTCCCAGTTCATTGAGGAACAGTGCGTGGTAAGAATACCTCCCTATTTGCCTCCGCGAATACTTTTATCACATTAAGTTAGAAATCATTTTCATCCAGTTTATATCCACTGCTGTGAAATGCCTTAGCCGGCCTGAGTGGCCGAGCGGCTCTAGGCGCTACAGTCTGAAGCCGCGCGACCGCTACGGTCGCAGGTTCGAATCCTGCCTCGGGCGTGGATGTGTGTGATGTCTTTAGGTTAGTTAGGTTTAAGTAGTTCTAAGTTCTAGGGGACTGATGACCACTGCAGTTAAGTCCCATAGTGCTCAGAGCCATTTGAACCATTTGAAATGCCTTAACCAGCCATTCAGCCCATTGTCTTCTTGTAGTCTCATTAGGGTACCTATTAATTCAGAAAAGAACTTCCTTGGTCCATCTGCCGTGCACTCACCTACTTACATGTCTGATCTACCTCTGTTTCATTTTCGTTAGAGCTGAGATTACGTTATCCATTTCAGTCTGTTCCCTGATCCATTTGTTAGTTTCTCTTCCTGTTAAGTCTTCACACACATCTACCCACTGCTCTTCAAGCAGTGATCAATATGTGGATAGTTTTTCACATTAAATGTCCGCATTCCACTGACATCAGACGTAAGTGGTGACACACACACACTGATTGAACTTTTCTCTGTGACCTCATCGTAGGTCTGTGTAGATAACGAGATCGCTCCAGGCCATTTCCAACCTTATGTTATTCAACTGCTTTACACATAAAAACTCATCCACTGGTTCTATCAGTTCTTTGTTTAAGTGTACGATTTTTTATATGTTGGTTACCTATTACATATTTTACTCTTATCGTAGCTGATTTTAAAGCCTACTTACAAACTTGCTCTGTTAACGTTCTTCGGTTCATTGCCGAAGTTTATGTACAGGCAAACGGTATAATGGCATCGCACAATTCCACAGGTTCAGAAGGGTTCCATTAACACATATTCCACCACATTTTCCCGTCTGAAGTATCCGAAAACTTCTTTTACGGCTGTACAAAATAGTGTGCCGATATGGAATCTCCTTCCCTAGTTTCTCGTTGACTTCTAAATTTTTACTTACCTGACGACATCTAATGGAAATTGGTTAATTTATGTATATATTCACCTGTATATTAATCTAGTCTTACCAACCCCGTTGATACTCAAGGTTTGTCGGTACCCATTTTATTGAAACTGAATTACCTCACTGTTCTTTTTCTTGGAACACTTGAACAGATTTTTTAGCTCAGTTTAGCTCATTTTAGCCTTCATTTTTCCTTCTCACTTCTAATAAACAAATTATGTCGCACCCGATCTACTTTAACTCCTTCACTAGCTCCACTGACTCGTCCTCCGATTACAGCGTACTGTAATTTATTGTCCCCAAAACGGGTAGTATAAGCTATTCCCAACAAATGGTATATTACTCTGGCTGGATCTAAAGAAACTCTGGTCAATACCTTCAACATTCAGACTGCCATAGTGTTGCCCATAACACGTTTTATCGTAATGGTTGCAGGTTAATTACATTATCTGCCACGTGAGCTAGTAAGCAGTATTTCTTTTCCACTAATCAATGAATCAAGTGTGCTATCTTATAAGGATTGATGGTTACCTGGCACAACTGTATGGATTGGGCATTCGGATCTACGCTGGGTGGTTTTCTTAATCCTCACTACTATGTATTTTACGGCTTACCTCCAGTTCTTATTAAATCCTGCTTTCGCTGCCCTAGTTTTAAAAAATCTTCTATAAAGAGTTGGAGGGTCTAGGAAATGCAATTAAATTCCTAGACCCGTTGAAGAGAAACTCTTGACCTTCAAAGTCATTTTATGTGACGGCTAACATAGACTGGGACCGACTGATGAGCGGGATAAGTCATTTTTCGGGTAGGGTACCCACCACGAAGTGCTCCTATTACCATAGAAGTTATTCCCACACAGCACAGCCGGAAATTATAAGCGCCAGGTCAGAGATAGTACAAGGTGCGAATATCGATACACACCGCTGCTGCCACTCGTGGAGAGAGAGGATAACAGCATAATCGCGATAACTGCTAGAGACTAAACACAGAATAGCAACCAAGGTTTAATCCAACGCATAACATGAGCCAGCCACGGCTCAAGTTCTTCACAGACATAAGTGGAATTCAAATTTGATATTACGTCTGCAATCATCTTGAGTAATCGAGGACATCGATCCTGAGCGAAATTCTTGGTGAAGTCTAAAATGTTTCTCTTTTTTTGACTACAGGTCAGTTACTCCAACCTGCAGGTAAAATCGATTGTCATCAAAAAGAGGCAAAAACGGGTGAAAATTACCTTGTAGTCTGCCACACTGTTAAATAAAAACTAGGAATCTACCTTGAGATTACGCGACTCGGTGGACTGCGTTAGAAACCTGTTATTACTGAAGTGCTTCCACGAAAAATATTTTGGAAAATGAATTGCATTTCCTTTCTCGAAATGATTCTTCCCAAAATGATAATTTCCCATTGATTTCTTGTATATAACCGATGAAAAACGTCATCAACATACCCTTACTCAGAAGTGAAGTAAGTCATTCAGATGGCTGGTTGCTTCGGTAAAGAATGTAAGATCACTTTTACAAGAAGAGTATTTACGTCCAGGAGCACTCGGACCACTCATTGCTACAAAAATATCTATCTCACCCTAAACACAAATAAATCGATTTAACAACTAGCCCCTACTAAGCCCGTCCACCTTATCGTAGTAAAGCAGACTGCTTTGCTGGCTGTCGATGTCTTTAAGAAAGTTCTCTATTAGCGCTGTTGAAGTCTATGTCCTCGTACTCTATTAAGGACTTAACACATTACGTTTTCCGAAGTGGCATTCTTTGCACGTGCATTCTCTTCGTGAGTCATGCAGAGAACACATCTGATTTCACTGCGTACTGGAAGTTTCTTTCCTTTTGTCATATAGCTGTGTTTACGGGTCCTGACAGTTCGCGACATGGCTAGCACTCCGTGTCTATAGGCAGAAAATAAAAAAATTCCATGGTAAACATATATTTCCTACAGTTTCTTCACTGCTACTAACAAGTCCAGGGGCTGAAATTTTTTCTCGCAGATTAAAACTGTGGGACGGACCGAGACTCGAACTCGGGACCTTTACCTTTCGCGAGAAAGTTCCTCACCGACTAAGCTACACCGAAATTTCGGAGGAGAACTTCCGTAAAGTGTGGAAGGTAGGAGATGAAGTCCTGACGGAGGTAAAGTTGTGAGGACAGATCGTAAGTTGTGCTTAGGTAGGTCAGTCGGTACAGCACTTGCCCGCGAGAGGCAGAAGTCCCGAAATCGAGTCTCGGCCCGGCACACAATCAGTTTCAGTCTGCTAGAAAGTCTGACATCAGCGCAGACAACGCTGCAGAGTGAAAATTTCATTCGACTCCAGGAGCTCTTCACTGTTTATGCGTCTGATAAAAATGGATAGCTGCGCCGTAACGTGCTCTTTATCAAGATTTGCAGGCCGACTGTGAACCCCGTCAGCCAAAACACGCACGTGACGACGCACGGCTGTCGTGTCTGATAACGGCACCTTGCTGAATGGAAGATTCCTCCCACATCAGATTGAGATGCGAAGACATTGCCAGTCTCACACGACGTAGACTGGCCGTTGCTGCTAAGGCGGCTCCGCTGACCATCCGCTATCTGACAGTCTCCACTTCTCCTGTGTTGTCTGGGGCAAAGTATGCACGAGCATTTCCCCTCATTCCCCACCACGTCGCAACTGCACTGCTCGCGAGCAAGAGCCTGAGGAATCGCGAATGCTCACGCTCTAAATCACCGAGCTGTTAAGCTCTGTCTTAGTGCCACGCTGCACGTGTCCCTTAACATTTGAGCCACTGATTTTTCTCAAAATCACTCCAGCACCTCTCACTCCCAGTCTGTCTCGACCAGTTCAAGTATGAGTGACTCCTTATTCTCCAGACGAGAAATCTTCTAATTAGGTTCAGGTCATCTCTGATACGCCAAGGATGTCTATTTATAACAGCTCCAAGTCTGAAGACTTCTAGCTTGCTTTCAAGTTCTAAGCGATTGTTATAAATTAAGATTGTTTTTCTTCACCTTGTCTGTATTTTTTTCAGTTCCCACCTGGAGATTTGATTGAAAAAATTCTGTAGAAGATAGTCGAGTGGTTTACTGCTCATGCTTGGTACATCTAAGTACTTTCAATATGATGGTTTTCCTACGCTTTCCACGTCCTACGGCGCTGACCATCAATTAGTTCTTCCGCCTTCTAAAATAGCTTCTTAGAACGAAGTTCCCAGATAAAAAAGGGTTCGGACAGAGATGAGGTCTTTACCCCTATTCTTCAGTACATCGGAGAACCAATGACAGAAACAAAAAAAAAGGCTCAAGAGTGGTATAACAATTCAAGGTGAAAGGATGTCAGTAATAAGATTCGCAGATAACATGGCGATTCTCAGTGAAAGTAAAGAAGAGTTACGTGATCTGTTGAACGGAGTGAAAAGCCTGATGAGTACGGAATATGGATTGAGAGTAAATCAATTGAAGATGAAACTAATGAGAAGTAGCAGAAATGAGAACAGCGGGGAAGTTAACATCAGTGTTGGTGTTCAGAAACTAGATGAAGTTAAGAAATTCTGTCACCTACAGATCAAAATAATCCATGACGAACGAAATATGGACAGCATATAAAGCAGACTAGGAATGGTGAAAAGGGCTTTCCTGCTCAACAGAAACATAGGCGTTACTGCGAGGAAGAAATTTTTGAGACTGTGCGTTTTGAATACAGCACTGTATGGTAGTGAAACATGGACTGTGGGAAAATTGGACCAGAAGAGAATCGAAGCATTTGAGATGCGGTGGTAGAAAAGAATGTTGAAAATTGTGTGGCTGATAAGGTAAGAAATGAGGCGGTTCTCCGCATAATCTGTGAGGAAAGGAATGTGTGGGAAACCAAGAAGAAGGGGTAAGATGATAGGACATCTGTTAAGATATCACACAGTTGATCGATTGGCGTGCAGCAGCGAGGAAATCTCCACGGCGCGTAGTTTGGCCCAGGCCGCTGGCGGCGTCTACGCGCGGTCGGAGTGTGTGGTGCGATTCCCATTGCTACGAGGTCCGTGGCTCACTGATCCCGGACACGAAAGTTGAGTTTTGACTTAACCTACCAGCAAGTCACGACTGTTCACATTGTGTCGTTTGGATTTCGTTGTCGGCTGTTGGGACATTCCCGCGAGCAACAACATGTGTTTTCAAGTTGGCAAATTTTAGCCACCCTTCGGTGGAGTTTAACTGTACTTGGTTAATTTGAATTGGAGTGCACCAGCTGAATCTTATGCCTTGTGGGCGTTAACGTTCCGGTTACCTGCCCTGGCCTTTGACGTATATTCAGGCAATGTATTTTCCTAATCGTGTTGTCGCTGTCCAGCACGGTGCTTAGATTGACAGCTCAGTATATAATTGGTTGTGGGCGCCAATACCTTCTATGTTGCTCCATTGAACTCCCTGTTGTGTGCCGGTCGGGTGAAGCGGGAGTTATCTTGTCGGTGGGTCCGTTGACTGTCTGTTGGTTGGGTTGTCGTCGGATCGAGAATAGTTGGGCCGACTGCCTCTCTCACCTAAGCGAGCGTTAGTGTTTGAATTCCAGGCCGACCCTCGGAAACTTCTGAGCTCCGTTGGGTGTACTGCCTTTCCTTATTTGTTCCTGTTGTTTGTATTTGTATGGCCTCTAGCCGATTTTTAAATTAAGGTTGTTTTGCCCTTAAGGTGTAAGATTTTTTTGGGCCTTCAGCCTAGTTTACAGAACTGTTTCAAGTAAGGTCTTTGGCCTTTTTAAAAATTTAGTTTTGTTGAGTCTTAAATGATGGGCCTTCAGCTGATTTTTAAATTGAAGTCTACAAATAATGTGGAATAATAATAGACGTTGAAAAACACATTTCCAGACCGTAACGTAAAATGCACACTAGATATACAATGCAGACGGAGGACGCTTTTGTAAAGGGGGAGAAAGGGCAAGAAGATCGAGAGCTGATCAAAAACCATTACAAGCGTAATGTCTGATTAAGAAATATGAGAAATACGTACCTACAAATTTATAACAGGGAAACCTTATTTACAATGACTTACACATTTCTGGCTGCAAAATTAATTAGTTTGAGGATTATGCGGCCTCTTAAGTCTCAACGCTGCTCCCCGCTCCCTACCTTGCTCTGTGACGCAGGGTGAGAGGGGTTTCAGTACTTGCTGCTCGCAGGCCTGTGCCCGCCGTCTTCTCGCAGAGCACGTTGGCTGTCAAGCGCTGCTCGAGGATAATACTAGTCAACTGGAAAGTAAACCAAAGTATACCGTGGTAATGTAAGTGCACCTTCCAACGCTCAAAGAAGAGAATGCGGTAGCTGGCGAAATGTACGAAGAAATAATTAATGTCATAAGACACGCTAAGGGAGAAGAAAATCTGATTATCATTGGGTACTAGAACGCGAGTGTGGCCAAGAAGAGAGGCTTGTGCCCGCGATGCCTATGGAGTTGGAAAAAAATAAAGGAGGACTGAGTTCTCCTCGAACCGAGCGAGGTGGCGTAGTGGTTAGACACTGGACTCGCATTCGGGAGGACGACGGTTCAATCTCGCGTCCGGCCATCCTGATTTAGGTTTTCCGTGATTTCCCTAAATCGCTCCAGGCAAATGCCGGGATGGTTCCTCTGAAATGGCACGGCCGATTTCCTTCCCCATCCTTCCCTAATCCGATGAGACCGATGACCACGCTGTCTGGTCTCCTTCCCCAAACAACCAACCAACCAACCAAGTTCTCCTCGAGCCACAAATCACAAATTAACTGTAGCAGATCCGCTCTTTCCAACACCATAAGCGGAGGCGGTGCACCTGGAAGACCCAAAGACACTTAAGGAGACACTTTTCAGAAACCAGTTAAAGGCTGCAGGAGCGATTCATCTGCAGAGATGTTCCGTCCGTCCAGAAAGTGCCGAGATGATTTTATTCCTGGCGTACAAGCGACGTCAGCGCAGTAACTACGGTAGCAGCTTTAACTAGCAGCTGCGAACAACAGATGCTCACTCGACCAGTCAGATCTGAGCAGACACTGTTAAGTAGTGGACGTGCGACCTCAGTGTGGCCACGTCTTGTGTCACAAATAACAGTGAAGCAAAAATGTCTAAATGAAGTGTTCAAGACATTCTCTAGAATGTTTTGGACAACAGAAAAGTGTGTGCAAAGTTTATCCCGCACACATTAACTTCCGAACAAAAACAACGACGCGTAGACGCCTGCTGTGACTTGACTGAAATGCAGAACACGGACAATATAATTTTCTGGAAAAAAATCGCACGGGTGACGAGACGTGCTGTTATCAAAGAAGGACCTACCTCAAAACGGGAAGGTGCAAAAATTCTCATGAAGCGTCAACGCCTCGATGATATATTGACATCCAAACCAGGGTGGCGTGCGATTTGAACCTTATCCGAAACATGGACTTCTCTGGCAGTTTCATATGGTTATGTGCGCTGTACTCAAGTGGGAAATCACCTAAAACGTTAAGACCACAATTTTAATTTTTCCCAATTTTTTACTAAACCAGTCTCGAAACGTTTTGGATCAACTCAAATACACAGCTCTCAAGGAATTAGGAGTGTCCATACAATCAGCCACGTCAAAGTCTAGATCCTACGAGTACGGCATGCATGAGGAAGACGCCGTCACTACGAGGTGGCAGAGCAGAAACGAAGAATCGCATTGCCTGCACGACAGACTCCAATTACCCACTACATCGGAAGACAGATCGGACACAAAAAGTTACCTATGTTTAGACACAATTATTTAATTAAAAATAGTACACCTTTTTTTGTACCTAACCTCAAATTAAATTTTGTACGTAGATAAACGTAGCGTATGCATATAAGATATATAAAAAAATATTGCTTTTGCTACAACTGCCTTGGAATTTATACAGATTATAATCAAAGCGCACAGTTTAAACTGTGGCTGGTTGCATGGTCATGAAACCAAAATCCTAAAATAAACAAATAAAGAAAAAAACGTTTAGGACTGACGCGGTAGACGGTAGTGACCACAACTTGGTCGTGGTGAAAAGTTCGTTCAAATTTAACTGTCTGAAGAACAGAAATGATGAGTAGAAGAACATAAAATGGAGACTGACGGTGCATTATGAGCAGGGAGCAGAAAACCTAGCCTAAAATTTTTAAGAGTGAAAGAAAAATAGGAATAAATTAAATCTGGTTTTCATAAACGAGCAGAAATGATAACTGGGAAAACTAAACCTAAAAACAAGATGAAATGAATTACAGCATATGCTATTCTGCTGATTGTGGACTACGCAAAAACGAAGTGAATGAACAAGGAAAAGCTGAGTACAGAAAACCGATGCACTTAGTCAATAGAGAAGATAGAAAACAAAAGAAAGTCTTCCTTTGAAAATGTGCAGAGAAGCGTGGCAATATACACGAAATGGAAGAGCTGATGTGATTTAAAGAATAGCAAACAATATTTTTACAATTGCATAACAACAATCTGAAGTGCAATAGAAAATAAAGACGAAGGCGAAGATGTGGTGAAGAGACAGAAAGGATACTTTGAGGAAATGTCTGGCAAAGTATCTTTGTCAGAGGATGTAACAGTAAAAGAAGAGAGGAGGTGGACCGCAAGGAGAAAGAAGACGACAGTCTGCGTAAGAACTTGGAAAAGATCGTAAAGACCTAAGGAAGAGAAAAGCAACAGGAATTGATGAGTTTCCTGCAGAACGTATCAAGAATAATGGCGAGAGCATGAAAATGACGCTGCTGAAACTAATAAGGTCTGTCTATAACACGGGAGAGACGCCAGCTGACCTCCAGAACGTAACATGGGACCTCCACTGAAGAAAGCGACGGCTACAGAACGTGAACAGCACCGAGCGTTAGGCCTAATATAACATGCATCAAAAATTCTCAAAAGAACAATTCTGCGATTAGGTGAAAAGAAGAGTCTCATCTTCTGGTGACTTTACTAGACGGTAGCTGGCAGCAGCATGTGCAGGCGATCTAGAAATACGGTGCCCTGTAATAACAGAAGCGATAAATATGTTTAAAGAAAAATAAGTTGACAGGACACTGAAATATTTTTCCGGCAAGTAGTGCACAGACGCCCAGAAAAAATGGAAACTACCAAGAGGTAAAGGACTAGACCAGTTGAGCAATGGCTTTTCTCAGATATTACTTACTTGCTTAAAGAGGTTGGAGAAATATAGCGCTCGACACATAATACAACATCGAGAGGTTACAAAAACTAACCTCGAAAATGTAACAATAAACCCCCAAATATCCTTTATTAGCACAATATCTGTCAAAGTCTCAGTTACATACGACATCTAAACATGTACATTGTGTCTGTTCAAGCTCTATACAGAGAAAGTTTAGACTACGGCTTCAAGCTAAATATTTAGTCTTGAAATAACTTACGAGGATGCAGGCGGGTGACAGATGGCGGCTGACATTTCAACGCTGAACACTCCGTCATTTTCAACGCACAATTGTAACTTCAGAGTGCTGTGAAGATCAAATTGCCTGTTCGATAGATGGAGCTACGCCGATCAAGAATGATAATACGACACACGCAGAACGAAACCATGCATACTCAATAAACTAATGGAAACAAACAACCAAAGACGGAAAACGTCAGAAGTTATCTAAAGTGAATATTAATTATCACGAACGTTACCAAACCCGAAAATTAACATGCGAACCCCGTGAAGAAACGGGATGGAGGCCAAGAAGAGAAGTCTAAGAGGTGGCACTTGTGGCACAAATACATCTGAAATAGCTCCGCCACGGTGTCAAGAACAAAACAGTTATGCATTAGGTACTTATTTCTCGAATTTGCCTTTCACTTCTCTGACTCTATCACTATTAGTACCTAATGGGGTATGTCACGGAAGTCCTGTGAATCCCCTAGTGTTATTCAATAGACCTTCGGAAAATCCGAGAAAAAGTAGTTCTTTCCTCGTTGCATACCTGTTCGTATCTAGAAACGCAATCTTGAACTTATTTTTCTGAGACTGTAGCTATTCAGCCTTGGCAGGAGCTATACGGAAGTAGCACTTTGAAATTTAAACCTACCGCAGAAATCTAAGTATTTTAGCGTCAGCTTGCAGTTGTCTACAGAGAATTTACATAGCACCACAATGGATGCTGTAAAATGCCTGTTGGCTTGTATGGCAAATGGCAATAGCATCTTTCGGAATAAGTTAACATACTGATTTCAGCTACTATCGAGGATAAAATTTCGACATCCAACATATGGCACGGGAAAAAAATGGAATTATTAACGTAGTTTGTGTTTGAGACAAAAGCGAATAACCTCCAGTCTCCATACCTTTCATAACTGTTGAAACAATGAAGTATGCATATTGTGTATCTCAAATGCTATTCAGTTGTCGCAGGATGGGGGCGTAATAAGCAGAAGACTCATTCTTAACAAACAAATAGTAGTGGAAGAATAAGCGGTTTGTTTGTTTTAAACCTTAACTACGAAAGTGTTTTACCAAGGAGTGATGGAACAAAACTGGTTCAAATGGCTCTGAGCACTATGGGACTTAACTTCTGAGGTCCCTAGAACTAACTTAGAACTACTTAAACCTAACTAACCTAAGGACATCACACACACCCATGCCCGAGGCAGGATTCGAACCTGCGACCGTAGTGGTCGCGCGGTTCCAGACTGTAGCGCCTAGAACCGCCCGTGATGGAACAATCGAATAATCTGATACATCCAAATCTTTACGGTACTATGCAGGAAGAATCATTTCTTCAGCTTAAAAATCGTTTTTGTTAATAGCTTCATAATATCTGGCACCTAATATTTCATACAAGTGAAACTTCTGTACTACACCGAAATCGGAACTCTGATTTATGCCTTTCGCGGGCAGTGCGCTGTATCAGTTACATTGACTGGACACGCTTAGTGGAGCGACTTGAAGATTCAAATTATTGTTTTTCTCCTTCCGTGCAACCTATTTCCAACAAAAAGTTAAAAGTGTCGGTCCAGCACGGACACATAGGTACCACGCCTGCTGCTCTCTAAAGCAAAGTCATCGGTCCCAACGGGTTATGTCAACGATGGGGAGCGAAATCGGCCGTGCTCTTTCAAAGGAAAAATCCCGGCAGTCCAGTGTACTAACCAACACGCCACCTCACTCGGTCGAGTCTCTGTTTGGCATATAAAAGTGACTTGGTAGAATTGTTGGCTTGCTAATATTCCAATGATGAACAGCAAAATGTCACCTATATGGACTGAATATACCATCAGCACCCAACTTTTAGTGTAACAGCTGGTGAGTATTCCAATACCACGTGTTAACAGTTGAGAGGTCTGACGCTTTCTTCCTGAACACTAGTATTTAAGTCGATTACGGAGCTACACCTTGCTTCTCTTCCGTGACTTTCATAATCAGTTCCAGAAATAATAAGGTCTTGACAGCTATTTTTTCATCTGGTGATCAATAGGCATAACTGTTACTTAATAATTGATTGATTTCCTTTACAACGTATGCAATAATGCAAATCAAAAACCAGCACCCACTCGTCAGCAGCGAAATGTGTTTAGTCCGTAAGTTCAAATGGTTCAAATGGCTCTGAGCACTATGCGACTTAACTTCTGAGGTCATTAGTCGCCTAGAACTTAGAACTAATTAAACCTAACTAACCTAAGGACATCACACACAACCATGCCTGAGGCAGGATTCGAACCTGCGACCGTAGCAGTCCCGCGGTTCCGGACCACTAGACCACCGCGGCCGGCTAGTCCGTAAGTGAGAAACAGATGTACAGAGCAGGCAAAATGAAACTGGTCCGGAAAATATTGATAAAATTGATGCAGAACTCACCGTTGTCCACTAAGAACTACTCGCCAGAGGAAAGCTAGAAACCGTGATTTCGACGCACCAGTCCGTTACTGTCACCTGTCTGCGCATGCGCCTCTCCCACACGATCTCTCCCAAGTACTTCACTCTGTTATTGCGTTTGGTTGACTGAGAGAACCAGATTTGTTATCGGGCAGCAGAATGCAAATCAAAATGGTGCTTATGGGGAAACAGAGCGCGTTCATTGTGGTGTATTATGCAAAGTACAATTCGTGGAAAACGTGCGCAGAACTGTTTGCGCTTTAGTTTAAGACTGAAGTGTTTTGGAAAAACCTCCAGCAAACTAAGCATGAAAAATTTAATGGCAAAATGACGCAAAACAGCCTCTGTATCGAATGAAAAACTTAACTGTCCGAAAGATGTATACAATAAATTAGAAGCGCTGTACATTTGTAAAACATACAAACAGTGGAAAAAGTCACACAGCAACATGACGACGTCACTGTTAATGCAATAGCGCCTGCCTCCATTAACCCCCACAAGATGTCCCCATCTGAAACACTTCCCCATAGAATATATTTACAACAAATGAAAACTGAGAAAGTTGACCAAAGTGAAAGAGCTGTACAAGAAATGGATGTGAAATAAAAGAAGAAATGTCATACAACAAAAGTCTAAAGATTTCAACTGGCACAAAATCTGGGAAAATATACAGGAAACGCTATTAGCCACCAGTGTAAGAGCAATAGGGTACTACGTTGTCAAAGGAAATTCCCAACAAACTGAGGACTGCACAACATTATTTTGTCAGTTTCTCCACTGTGTGCCACCTGCAATCTAATTGACACCGAACAACATCAATTTATTTGTGGCTACAGAAACAAGGTATGGCGGTCTATCAGAAAAAAATTTGACAGTATCCAAAGGACACCACCCAAATTAATAACGCTAAGGCGCCTTCTGCACGCCGTTGAAGAACGTTACCCGAAAATGAAGAAAAATGCCTTCAGCTGGTTAGAGATAGACGCGACAGTTTACATATTGTCAAAAAGGGAGAGGAGTGGATTTTTCGTTGTCTATTACTACACAACACCACAACTACAACAAATTAATAATTATTATGAGAAATACGCATTCTTCCTCAAAACAACCGCGATGTGACTTCTACGCACTTGTCACCTGATAATTTACCCAACTGACACTTTCTTACAGATTTCCATATTGAAGGCTTTAACCTGAATGTGTTGTAGAGTATGTAGCTATTTATAAAGACAGTTTGTTTTCTGGTACTTTCTGATATGTGATGTTATTATGTAAAAGTGTTAAATGTGAAATAAAGTATGTGGAAAAAGAGAAAAACTGAGTTCGAACACCAGGAAACTTGCTCGAGTAAAGAGCAGCCTAAAACAAAGTCCGACGAAATCTTAACGCTTTGTATCTGCACCAGTGTGAACTAAGAGGTCTTCGTATCGGAACATTATCAAAGGGACCTGCATCTGTATTCTTACAAAATTAGTTTTATGTACGATTTAAAGAGCCCAAACGAACTTTCGCCTGTTGAGGTCTACCAGTTGTTTCTAAGTGGAATCAGAGCTTCTGGAGTCTCAATTTTTCATTTCTTCAGATAAGGCCTCGTTCAGAATGTCAGGGTATGTGAACTCACAGAACATGCGCCATAACGCATGAGAACATTCCGTCAGTACTCTGGAGGTCCGTTGCATAATTTCTAGATTAGTGTTTTGGGCGCAATGTCTGATGCAACGTAACACAATTCTTTCACCAAACTGTTAACGCCAAATGGAATTTTCGGAAACTGTTTAATCGGGATGTGGATGAAATCACAGAAGATGAACAAATATACGGATATTTTGAACAAGGCGGGGCAACAATGCACACCGCCTTGACAACCTAGTCACAAGCGCATGAGATGCTCAGTCAGGAGAGCATAGGACAGGCAGCGCAATTCCCAGGCCACCTTGATCGGCTGATCACTCTCCCTGTGATTTTTGCCTGTGGGGCAACTTATGAGTTAGGTTGAAATGTAGCTCTCCCAACAATATTACATTAAAATGTTGATGAAGCAGTGCATTTCTAGAGACATAGCCGCTATTATTGCGCTATTATTAAATGTTAGAGAAGAGAACATTCAATAAATAATTAAAATGGTTTATCTTCAACTGCGTTGTCTACTGGGAATTCTTCTTCCATTATCTTATATGTGGTCCAGTCTTTCTGATCCAACTGAAACTCATATCTTTCACTTTGACGTTTATTATTTTCAACAGTAACTAGCGCACATTCAAGTCAAACATTGATTTCAGCTCTCATAACATCACTCAAAACTAGGAAATACATTATGTTAAACACTGACTGACAAGAACATGATGCCAAGAGAGCACTTGAACAACTCGCTTTTTAGAAATAAAAGACAACTGAACTGCTTAGAAAGAAGTCTAAAACCAAAATTGTGTCGTATGTAAATAAAGAAGGAACTGAACTCTGGTACACATTTGGCAATATTTATAATCTTTGTGCACCTGCCTGAGTATTCTGGAAACCTCCATTGCCTTATGAATTGTTATGCTGACGTCTGGTTTTCCTATTAGTGAAAATATAAACATAATATTATGTTTTCATGTGTAGAAAAATCCAAGAACAAGTTTGATTACATAAGTTAAATTGAATAATTATGAACAGAAAATCAAAAGTTCCAGAATGTCACATCTATGAAACATTGTTTATGTTTTTCAAGTAAATGAATTTTCATTACATAAAAAGGCCTTTTGTGAAGTTGCCCCATTTTCTAAACCAAAGGTAGTTCTTTATATAATGAACAATAAATTTCAGTCGGGTGCAACCTAAACAAATTTTCATAATTTATGTTTTAATCTGCTATGTTTCGAACAAATTAAGTGATAGAAAGTTGCATTGTTTTATGAAGACATTTATTTTCGAAACCATGTTCCCATTCAAACTTCTTTGTTTTAAAATAAAGCTGGTAGGGCAACAAACTTTCTGGAATATTATGTTTATGATTTGTAGCTTGTAAAAATGTTATCATTAATTGCAAACAAAGGAAGAACACGTTATTGTTAAAATGTTCCACTCTATCGAGTGTTTCGTCAACAAGGATGTATCATGTATTTCAAAACTAAACTGGTACTACAAAATTTTAAAATTTAGAGTGACATCGAACAGTTTATTTTGTCAAACTGGCCTAAATCGTGATTCTTTACAAGGTGTACCCAAATAATTCTCACATACCGGAAGAGCTACAGCAGAACATGGAAAACACTGTTGCCGATATCCTCAAGCAGAGATGTTACTCGTGTGTCACAATTCCATGAATCGAACACAGAGCTGCATTTACCTAAGAATGCCCGTCTCCAATAAATTTCTGTAAGGTTCATTAACAAGAATCAGTATTGTGTCATCTATTGTGTAAATATTTTCCGAGCTAGTTTTATTTTGTATAAAAGAAGATCACTGTACAAAAAATTAAAAAATATGTTACAAGTGCATGATTCGTATTTGTTGAGCACAGGATGACAATATACGTAGGCTATCGATTCGAACATGACTAGATGTGTTACTGATGACTTCTTCTAGATGAGTTCAAAGATATTCTTAATCAGGTACTGGCCAAGAATCACAAGTGCATCACCGAATTACAAAATCTCAGACAGTTTATGCTGGCAAGAAATAAGGAGGAAATCAATACACAAAGAACATTAACCAGAAGATCGAATAGAATAACGGTGCGTGTTAAGATAGCAGGGAATGAGTCCTTGGAAATAGAGGGGCCCGTAGAGGGCAGAAATTGTAGGAGAAGACAGAGATTAGAATATATAAAACAAATAATTTAACACGTTATGTGCAGGTGTTACTCTAAGTATGAAGAAATTTATTCAAGAGAGGAGATTGTAGCGGGCCTCGGAAAAGCAGCTAGAAGAGCTGCTGTATAGAACATGGAGCGGACAAAGATTAAAGTATGTAAAATTTATCATCGATCACGTAGGGTCTAACCCCCAAAAAATTTTCAAGGGCATGAAACATGTTTCACTTAAAAAAATTTAGTCCTTGATAGTATTACTGAAGGGATTCCGACCTAGATACTTGCTCCCTATCGCTTTGTTTATGAGAAGTACTTTTACTTTGCATTGAGAAACACCATGGCACCGTAGAGTTACCGTGGGCGTTCCCCACTAAGAAACACGTAATCATCTTGTCGTTTCTTACTGTTATAATTTACCCATTTATCCGATTTATAGGACCGTAATTTTCTGCTGTGAAGTCTTCATTAGCTGGCGTATTAACAATGGAACTTCCTTGGCTTATTTGACCATTTATCCCGGAGCTCACAAATTATCACAATCTCCTCAGAATTCTGCAGCAAATTCATAAAGGTGCCTCGTCAGTTACAATGAATCCGATATAAGATGCCTTCACACAAATGCAGGGGGATATTATTCATGACGTAAGACAGAACCTTCAATTTTAAAATGGCAGCAGCAAGAACAATACGACAATAAATCTGCAATCAGATGCGAATGAGGCGAGGTGATACGAAAGGAGGCGTTTGCCCTGATCATCAAAAGGAACTGCAATCTAGTCTCCATTCCTATCCCAAGCTATTCCGAGAAAGTTCTGGAAAATTTCAGAGCAAACCAGAGAAAGAATACGAGTATGTAACTCGTGGGGAAAATTATTTTCAGAAGTAAAATGAAGTTCTCAATTTTTTTCCTAAAATCAGAGGTTAATAGTAAGAAAGCACTTGCACGAACTGAAATGTCTATCTGTTAGTAAACCGTGGAATTTACATTTTATTTGATTTGAATAGATAACCAGTTTAAGCTTTACGGTTATTATCAGATCTACAAAAGGAAAACGGAAGTGATTCTTAGGTTCGTTTATTTCTTTTAGTTTCTTCTTATTGTGATTCATACAATTTTATGAACTTTATTGGCGGCTACTTTCATTACCTGTCTTTCCTTTATTGGTCATTCTTTTTATGTTGTTTCATAATTAATGATCTTCGACAAAATGTATTATGGAAATGAAGATATGAAACATGGATTATCCGATGTCTTTAAAATGTATTTTTCAATGTGATACTTTTTTTTAACAAGAGAACAGGTGAAAACCTTTAACCAAATTCCCATATTAAGAGGCAGCTGGAAACAAATGGAAATGAATACATATCCTAGAAATGAGAACTTTTCCGAAAATAACCGACAACTGTTATTGTTCTGGTCTCAACTGCAGCCTACACAACCCGACCCACAAAGCTTGGTCTTATTCTCGGATGTGGTACTCGAACAACTGGCCTCAATTCTCAAGAGCACCAAGAACACGTTGGAATGGACAACTTCTCAATTCTCGGTTCACCGATTCCCCGATACTGGTACGGCAGGATGGATAACTTCTGCTTCCGTGATGGAATCAGTTCATCATTTTTCCGAATTACATGCCCTAAGTACCTGTTACTAAACGTATCTCATGTCACTTTCTTTAGCAACAAATGTTCCCCTTGCAACCACTTGCATAAATGTGGAAACTTTGATGGACAGTGATGGGGAAAAATGTTACACCCTGAAGCAACTGTCCTAAATTTATCAAAGTTTACGAAGATATCACATAATGGGGATTAAATGATCAAACTGTAATTCAGTACCGAACCGAGGTCCATCATCATCTTTCGTAAGTGGTATGTGGTAAGAACACACTCTTGTATGGCGCGCTGGATTCGTATTCAGGAGGACGACGGTTCAAATCCGCGTCCGTCCTTCCTGATGTAGGTTTTCCGTGATTTGCCTAAATCAGTCGAGGCAACTGTTAAGATGGTTCCTTTCAAAGGGCACGGCTGATTTTCTCCCCCATACTGAAAAAATCCGAGCTTGTGCTCCACCTCTAATGATCTCGAGGTCGACGAGACGTTAAAGCCTAATCTTCCTTCTTTTCTTCTGGTATGATAACAAGTAGCCTCAGAACCTCATCTTGAGGAATATTTCGCCTTGCCTGAACCACAAGCTGTATCAGTTCATGAAGATTGCTGGCTGGAGGGTGCTGGCTGGACGGTGCTATGAAACAACATGCGCCGGCCAGTGTGGCCGAGCTGTTGTAGGCGCTTCAGTCTGGAACCGCGCGGCCGCTACGGTCGCAGGTTCGAATCCTGCCTCGGGCATGGATGTGTGTAATGTCATTAGGTTAGTTAGGTTTAAGTAGTTCTAAGTTCTAGGGGAGTGATGACCTCAGATGTTAAGTCCCATAGTGCTCACAGCCATTTGAATTTGAAAGGACATGCCTTTCCATCACATTGACAGCAAACGGCTCATCAGGCTAGTCAAGGATCCGTTCATTCCTCAAGGCGTTTGCGGTGACGGACCTATCATTACCTCGCTGGAATATGTCATTTTGTACATGGGCGACGATGGGCATGACAACAGGACATACCATTCATGTCACGATATGGCGAAATCCAGCCTTCCTTCAACAAATACTAATTCACACATTAGCTTGCAACAATATAATGGGCCTCGAGAACAGCACTGTAATGTGACCTTTCATTAAGTCGCCTGTGGACACGTTGGAGTAGATGCAACCGTTACAAACAGAAGCGGAACCAATTGCTTAAAAGCACAAGAAGGACACTCATTGTCTCAGTTGACTCTGATTCCGTGTCGCACAAGTGTTTGTTGTCTGTCGTATGGTATCAGCGGCAAACGACACATGGCATCTCGAGATGATTGCAGTAGTTTATTGCCGACGATTTGTGGTTACACACCGCTCGTCATCTCTGCCCGGCCTTCAGCTGCTTTCACCCACATGTTCGACACAGCCAGACGAATCTTCCTGCAGTGTAGTCCTTAAAAGATCCGCCCTATCTCTTCTTGCCACACTATTGTCGTGACTCCGTCTCGTCGTCATTCGTCCTGCAATCGTTTCACTGCAGTCAACTGTCTTAGTGATCTATCGCTATTACGCTCCGACATACCTCATGCCAACTATTCGACGTTTCTCGAATTGCGAAATATGGTGATACGCTGCGCGTGTACGTCTTTCGCGCGTACTGTGATGGATCTTCAACTAGAAGGCTCCCAGTAGCCATCACGATCTCTCACCATTCATCGTCTGTAGAAATAACACATAAAAAACGCTGTCAGCAAAGCGAGTGACGCAGCAAGTCATACTCAGTTCCCCTTTTGTGAAGCCTTACTACATCGATGGGATCAGGAGCCTATACATATAACCACACAAAAGTATTGATGGTTTGTGTTTAGACTCTCCCAGTATTGATGCGGGCAGACTTGTTGCAGCAGTAGAATGCTGACCGAGCCGCCTTGAGCTTGAGGCGTTACGGTGGTCTCCTCTGCAGGGAGCTGGCGGTCGCGGCTCCCACGCTGTCACAGCTGCTCTGAGTTATTGCCTGCGTGCGAAGCTTACCAACAGCAGGGAGAAAAATGCACCGTGCGCTTAAGTAGAAGAATGTGGATCTTTGCTTGTGTTTTGCTTCGCTGACATCGTTACAAATACTTTTTCTAGCTCGTTTGTTTTACGACTATCACAACATTCGTACAAGAATATCTCAGCAAAACTGTTCATATATGTACCATTTTTAAAATTGACGAGTACGGATAAGGAATAATTCGAGATGAATTGTCTTTCTGATTTAGCTTTCCAGTAGGGAAACTAAATTTCAGTGATGACTTAACCTGTGTAGCGGATTGGGTCTCGATCTTTGCTCTGAGGATGCTACTCATCGATGGAAAAATCTTTCCGGACCACCGTCGACATCAAATCAAGTAACGTTTCTTTGTTGTTTCAAAATTAACACTACATTTTCTACTTCCATGCAGGATTAGCACCATTAATAAAAGCGAAATAAGACTGTAAATAGAAACTAGGAGCTCTGCATCCCTTAAGCTCTAAATCAGTTAAGTGAAGGTATTCCCTCGTCTTGTAGGTAGAAGTCTCAATTCTGCGTGACTCGACAGACACTTGAAACCATCTCCTTCTAAACGTAAATTAGATATCGTAATAGTTGTGAGACTTCATTCAGGTTCTTTAGCGTCTCCCATTGCTCACACAAACGATATGGCGGGATATTAGACGTCTGTTGTCCAGAAGTATAAATCACTTTCATCAGGTATTCAGGCAGCAAATAAGCTTACCACAATTCAGCCCATTGCGTTCAATATTGCCCCTTAGTCCTCCTTTGGATGGGTCCCACACACTTGAATAATATTCTAGGATGGCTCGCACGAGTCCCTGTTTGTATGTGCGAAGATACAAGAGGAACACCTTTGCAACAGGTTTTTCCACGCTGTTAGTGTATTTATAATTTTTCTTTAATCTATTGAAATCGTTTCAGAATTTATATAACCTTCTTCGACCTATTAGGGAAGGGTATTTCAATTTTTTGTTTATGTTGTGTAACGGTCCTTTCACTAAAGGTGTGTGATGTAATTTCACAAAATTTTGTTTTTTAAACACTAAATTCGTTTTCATTAATATTCGTGTGTTCTTCGCGATTCTTTAACTGAAATATTATTCACAATTTTGGTAAACATTTTTGGAATTCAGTGACCAATTAATTGTTATATTTAGATTAAAGTTCAGTCTTGATCACGTTATGTCTGTTTTAATGAGTAACCGGTTTCGGTTTTTTCTATAAAACCATCATCAGACCCATTGGCTCCTTTGGGTTGGTAGGTGGAGCTCTCCTTGCTGCTGTGCAGTCAACTGAGAGATCAGTTGACTGCACAGCAGCAAGGAGAGCTCCACCTACCAACCCAAAGGAGCCAATGGGTCTGATGATGGTTTTATAGAAAAAACCGAAACCGGTTACTCATTAAAACAGACATAACGTGATCAAGACTGAACTTTAATCTAAATATGAAATATTATTTTTCTGTTTTGTTTGTCGTTTGGACGTTTCCACAGTTTTCCAGTTTTATGAAGGAAATAAAAGACTATCCAACATTAGCACCTCGAAATACTGCTCACCAACCACGTTGACAGCCGGAGTGGCCGAGCGGTTCTAGGCGCTACAGTCTGGAGCCGCGCGACCGCTACGGTAGCAGGTTCGAAGTCTGCATCAGGCATGGATCTGTGTTATGTCCTTAGGTTAGTTAGGTTTACGTAGATCTAAGTTCTAGGGGACTGATGACCTCAGAAGTTAAGTCCCATGCTGCTCAGAGCCATTTGAACCAACCACGTTCAAAAATCAGGAAACACGTGAATACAGTGACAATAATCCGCGATTTTGTATGCAACTTCGACAATGTGATTAGGGTTCTAATTTGCTAATAGCATGATGTTGTGTACATAGTTCCGCGTAGTCAGCGCGTACACAAATGTTCCACTAGAGCGGGCCCCGCTAAACACAACAGCGCAGGCGCAGCGCTCGTCTGTCTCCGCACTACGAGATGGCACTGCCATAGAGACGAACCAAATTCTGCTTCCGCCGATCCGCGTATTAATATGTAACGCAGCCAATGAGATTGCTGCTAACGTAGAACATTTTCTCCTCGCGGATCACACTCGCGCAGTGATACCTGAACGCGCGAGGTATTGTAACGAGTGTGCAGACCTCCGATGACCAGTCTGCATTTGTCTGCACCAGTCTATAGTCAAGTTTCAGTCTGCGCCTAATAAGATTACCATATTCCTGTGCATAGCCATGATGATAAATGTATAGACACTTTTATCAAGTATCAGAGATACATGTGAGAATAAGATTAACGTACCAATACCAAAGGAACTTCAGATTGTCAATTGTAAATAGCATCCAGAACAAAGTTAAGTAATTTTTATGCTTGTAATTATTTTAATAAATGTGTGTGAAGATTAATCAAGTTCTGTTTAAAGTTAGTCACCGTCAATCTGCTATTCTAAGCGTGCAAGAGGCATTTCTATCGTCTGACCTAACGGCAGAAGATAAATACGCCATGATAAGACCACGAGACATATTGCTGACACTTGCCTACTTCGTTAGAGCGACAGGTCAAATAATCTGATGGTGTGTGTACTGAAGGTCTTACAGTACGCACACTACACATGACATTCCTCACACAAAAGCATACAACGCCATGTGGCCGAAATGAACGCACTTGTAGAAACTCTTTTATAAGAACGCGACTGCCTGACGCTAACCAGGAAGGTTACTGCTGGGTGCAAAAAGTGGGGTAATTCTTATAAGCAAGAAACTGGTTAACTAAGGCTACGATGACTAGATACAGACTGCAAACCCCTCCTGAGGACCGGGTATTTTTTCGTGCTGAGCGTTAACGTCAGTTTTCATATTACTTACTTGTTGCGACCCTTGGAGTTGCGTCTGCGGAAGGCGAAGCTGTGGCGTCGTACAGATAACATCGCCACCACTCTCAGAATCTGTCACTATATCTCTAGAATGGCGGGATATTAGACATCTGTTGGTCAAAAGTATAAACCACTTCCATCAGGTATTGAGGCACGAAATACGTTTACCACAATTCAGCCCATTGCATAAGTAATGTACGGATTCTCAACTTCGTCTTCATTCAGTATAAAATACCCGACTTCCTCCAAGACATATCAGCCTATATTGTTGGAAGTCTTACGCCGGAACCCAGTAGAAGTAAGGAGAAGCAAACAAATAGCTGTAAGGGTCGGTAGGATGAGTCACCCCTACTCTGCTATTGACCCACTCTTCAGAAATTTAGGCGTAGGAAGGCTAAATTCTATGAAGTCGAGCTTGGCACAGTAAATGCCTGAATGCTATAGGGAATAAAAAGAATACAGAAAGAGAGATAAGCAGTTAGACATGGTAAGGATTAGACAAATGAAATGGAAAGATGACAGAGATGACTCGCTTCATGACTTTAAAGTAGTAACAGCAGCATCCGTGGATGGAGTGACAAGTGTTATAATAAACAGGCATAAGTAACGGAATGAGTTACTATGAGCAACGCAGTGAGCGAGTTTTTCTCATGAAGATTGAAACTATGCCAATATCTACTTCGAGTGTACAAGATTACTTGCCCACATTACAAGCTAATGTTGAGGTAAGTAATGAAGAAATAGAGGAACTGGTGAAATTTTTAAAGGAGCTTGAAAAACTGATAGTCCACGATAATTGGAACACTTTTATAGAGGAGGAAATAAAGTGAAGAGTTACTAGATATTGTGTACCGGGGAAAAGGAATGAAAGAGGTTTTAAAAGTTCTTCACAGGTTTCAATAATTGCAGCGAATATCACAAAAGGAGAAGGTACATTTGCAAAATATCAGACGACACAGGTGTATACCAGCTGAACAACGTCATGGTAAGACAAAGATTTATGACTCAGGTTCTTCAAGGTATATCCAGATCTGGACACAGACTCAGACCATAACTACCTGTGATGAACTGTAGGCTGAAACTAAAGAGGAATAGGAGAAAAAGACAATAGAATGAAGTGAAATACCAAAAATTTTGTGCACAAATGGAAACTGAATCAATGACCAAAGGCTTAAGTAATACACTACTGGCCATTAAAATTGCTACGCCAAGAAGAAATGCAAATGATAAACGGGTATTCATTGGACAAATATATTATACTAGAACTGACATGTGATTACATTTTCACGCAATTTGGGTGCATAGATCCTGAGAAATCAGTACCCAGAACAACCACCTCTGGCCGTAATAAAGTCCTTGATACATCGAGTATAGACTTAACTGTCAGGAAGCCGTTTCTGAAAGTATTTGTATGGATTGTAGTCATGTATGGAAGTGAAACATGGACGATAAATAGTTTGGACAAGAAGCGAATAGAAGATTTAGAAATGTGGTGCTGCAGAAGAAGATTAGATGGGTAGATGAGACAAGTAATGAGGAAGTATTGAATAGATTTGGGGATAAGAGGAGTTTGTGGCACAACTTGACAAGAAGAAGGGACCGGTTGGTAGGACATGTTCTGAGGCATCAAGAGATCACAAATCTAGTACTGGAGGGCAGCGTGGAGGGTAAAAAAACGTAGAGGGAGACCAAGAGATGAATACACTAAGCAGATTCAGAAGAATGTAGGTTGCAGTAAGTACTGGGAGATGAAGAAGCTTGCACAGGATAGAGTAGCATGGAGAGCTGCATCAAACCAGTCTCAGGACTGAAATCCACAAAAACAACAACAACGCTTGGGCATTGAGTCAAACAGAGCTTGGATGGCGTGTACAGGTACAGCTGCCCATGTAGCTTCAACACGATACCACAGTTCATCAAGAGTATTGACTGGCGTATTGTGACGAGCCAGTTGCTCGGCCACCATTGACCAGACGTTTTCAATTGGTGAGAGATCTGGAGAATGTGCTGGCCAGGGCAGCAGTCGAACATTTTCTGTATCCAGAAAGGCCCTTACAGGACCTGCAACATGCGGTCGTGCACTATCCTGCTGAAATGTAGGGTTTCGCGGGGATCGAATGAAGGGTAGCACCACGGGTCGTAACACATCTGAAACGAAACGTCCACTGTTCAAAGTTCCGTCAATGCGAACAAAAGGTACCCGAGACGTGTAACCAATGGCACCACATACCATCACGCCGGGTGATACGCCAGTATGGCAATGACGAATACACGCTTCCAATGTGCGTTCACGTCGATGTCGCCAAACACGGATGTGACCATCATGATGCTGTACACAGAACGTGGATTCATCCGAAAAAATGACGTTTTGCCATTCGTGCACGCAGGTTCGTCGTTGAGTATACCATCGCAGGCGCTCGTGTCTGTGATACACCGTCAAAGGTAACCGCAGCCATGGTCTCCGAGCTGATAGTCCATGCTGCTGCAAACGTCGTCGAACTGTTCGTGCAGATGGTTGTTGTCTTGCAAACGCTCCATCTGTTGACTCAGGGATGAGACGTGGCTGCTCGATCCGTTACAGCCATGCGGATAAGATGCCTGTCATGACGACTGCTAGTGATAACGAGGCCGTTGGGATCCAGCACGGCGTTCCGTATTACCCTCCTGAACCCACCGATTCCATATTCTGCTAACAGTCATTGGATTTCGACCAAGGCGAGCAGCAATGTCGCTATACGATAAACCGCAATCGCGATAGGCTACAATCCGACCTTTATCAAAGTCGTAAACGTGATGATACGCATTTCTCCTCCTTACACGATGCATCACAACAACGTTTCACCAGGCAACGCCGGTCAACTGCTGTTTGTGTATGAGAAATCGGTTGGAAACTTTCGTCATGTCAGCACGTTGTAGGTGTCGCCACCGGCGCCAACGTTGTGTGAATGCTCTGAAAAGTTAATCATTTCCATATCACAGCATCTTCTTCCTGTCGTTTAAATTTCGCGTCTGTTGCATGTCATCTTCGTAGTGTAGCAATTTTAATGGCCAGTAGTGTAGTATCTAGAGTAGTTCTGTATAAGAGGAATGAAATACAATGTGGTATGAGCGATATGGTGACACTACATCGCTTTCCAAGCCGCTGTAAGCCTTCCAGACTTTGAGAGCTTGTACTGCTCAGTTAGTATCAAGAAACCGAGAGCACCCCGTTCCATCGCACCCACAGCGGCGTAGCAGAGGAATCCACGGATGACTTGGAAAATACTCGAGCTTTGAATAGAAAAAGAAAGCAGATGAATCTGAAGACTGTAAAGATAATGAGGAAGATATTGTACAAAAAATCGACATGTTTGCAGAAAGACTAAACGTAACTTCGGTGAAGGAGAAGTAAGCACCTAAATGTTGGATTTAATCAAGTTAGAAAAATCGTGGAAAATCTAAAACTGGATGAACAGACGATCATCTGAACTTCAGTTTTCGGGTGCGAGTTCATATCTCCCCTCCGTAACGCGTGGAACTGTGTTGCATTACAGAAGGAGATTACATAGAGTGCATCGGAGGGCATTGCCAGTGCTTCAAGACCTAGTCTTTGAGTTGTTGTGGCCGTTACGGCGAAAAGTCAAGCGCCGGGACGCCAGTGGGAAACGAGAGAGCAGAGATGGCTGTGAGAGACGTCAGCCAAGTGCTCCCTGACCGACCCCTCTGCAGGACGACAACGCGGCGGCAGCGACTTCTAAGCGAAGAGGACACAAGCGTCGACTGGTCGCGGCCCCTCTTCTGCAACAGCATCAAGATTTCAAGACCAGCGACTTAGGAATTGAACATTGTTTATTTTCTCTGTCGTCCTTTGCTTGCTACACATCTTTTTACGCAAAGTTAAGTGTTGTGATCATTTCCTTTTGTAATAAAATTCATTAAGACGATTTACTTGAATAGTTGTCTAGCGCTCAGAGAAAGCAGGTCTCCTAGACAACCAATATTTGACGAGCTGGCAAGATTCAACAGTAAACATACATTTTAAGTGCCAGTATAAACGCAACGAAATCGTTAGAGATGTACCAGTTCGAGCAGGCCAGGGAATGAGAAGGATATCTGCCGACATTCGTTTTAATCGATTTAAGGAAATGATAGATAGAGTAGCATGGAGAGCTGCATCAAACGTCTCAGGACTGAAGACCACAACAACAACAACAAGGAAATGATGCTCCTCGCGAGTATATGTTTAGTACGTTAGCCACTTCACCACCGCCATCCCGCGTGGCTATTTATAATCACTCCGTAACGTCTCCGTCTTGAAAGGACGCGGCATTTACAGCATTTACCTTGAGTGACGAAGAAAAACTCAGAACAGTCCCTTGCACGATATGTCAATGGGATCCCTTCGTAAAACTGAATCGACACAGTCAATAATCATGATAACCGCAATAAATGTTAAGTTATTTAAGATGTCAAGTGAAGTTTGAGAGACGCACAGATGAGCGATACCTTTCAGTCTAAACCAGAGAAGGAAACAGAAAGCCGAGATGGTAGCGTCTTCCATGTAACAGGCTCACACCTAAACAGTTGCCTATCGACGTAATATATCCGAACTTTAGACCGACTTCTGTATGGTGGGATCGGTCGTTTTTCAGAATTTCTGAAGCGTCATCTGACACTCATCACTCGAACTCCTCAGGCAACTAGTTTGGCACGATGTACCAGTTTCAACACACACAACACAGCCTTCCTTTTTGATAACTTGAAAAATGTTTCGAAGAGACTGAAACTGACCTCTGGTGACACCGGGATTGTAGATGAAACTGGACCACTAGAGTCCAAAGGCCTGACGGAATAGTCACTCGAAGGGTATTATATCAAATAAGGTGCGTAGCATCTGTTGAAAGAAGATCGTTTATCACTATGACTTTAGCTGTTAGTGTAATTGGGAATAGTGTGACTTCATTTTTCATATTCCCTAGGGTTAACTCCAAGTCTGTTTTTATCAGAGATGGTCCAGTTGGGAGGAAAGGTGGTGCCCATAACTGAGGGTCGTTGACAGAAACTTGCTTCTTAAAATGCATGCGATATCTTGCATTACCTGTTCGATCTTAGGAAGATTATCCTTGTTTGGTGATAAATGACAATCGTAGTTCCCATTTGTCCACTGAAGTCTTTCGTTTTTGAAAGGAAAATGGTGTCACACTTTTGTGTTTTCCTGCTCACTGTACTCACAAAATAAAGCCCTCAGCCAGACATGTTTACGACCACTTTAATAAGTTTGTAAGCACAGAGTGGACGCATGAGTGACAACAAACAAACGATAAATGACAAAGACGATATGACACTACGCGATCTCTCAGGTAGCACTGTGAAAACAGCACTACCAAACAAAATTGCTTCCGGAAATACAGCGACTGGATGAAGAATGACAGGCTTCTCCCCATGAAACAGGGACGTTTTCACCGATACTGATTTCCTGTTTTCGCACATAGCACATAGACCTGATCCTAATGATGTTGGCTATGGTTTAAATGCTAAAGCTGACTCTTCAACTACTCAAGAACACAGTGGTAGGCCTATGCTATAGTAACAACTCCTGCCAAATCATCTGGCCAATCATGCTTCCCGACGCCTAAAGACGTCTCGCCATTTGAGAAACTGCAATCAAGGAAAAAGCAAACAAACGAAAAGAATTTCAGAAAAAGTGATAGACACTCCAGTGAAAATCGCGTTACAAACCTAAAAACAGGCCTCCACAGACAGGAAAGAAAACACTTTAAAACGTGGATGTTATGCCTAATATCCTATTTCTCTAAAAATAGTGGCCGTGATCGAGTTAAATCACATCATAAAACTTCTCAAATCAATTGCAGAAAGCAAGCAGCAGTCGTAAGAAGATTCATCATGATGAAGAAGATGAAGGTGCCTCATGCCTTAGGTGTCTTAAAATATTTTCTAACGGCAATTCACGTGACGAATGGACTCAGCGCACAAATTTTAAGAGGTAGTCACAACTGTCATGTGCTAAAAATGACGTGAAAGAACTTTTTATGAGTGTTTGAACTGTGAAGATTCTATCGGGCATTCAGCCGAAGACGGGTAAAAATTTTGGACATCTTTCCTGTTAAACTGCTGTTAAAACAATGATAACCCAATTTATGTTTATGTTTTTTGCCGTAGAGTTTTATGAATTTGTATCAGAATAAAGTGTTAGCGTTAAATATTGTATAATTTCAATTAAATAACAATGTCGTAAATAAATTAAATGATAAATCATGCGCCCCAGTTGCTGGGTCAATCTGCCCTGTGTGGGGGGAGGTTGGCCCAGATGCTACTAATGTTCTAAATATTTTTTCATGAACAAGCTAACCGTAATAAGACTTAATTGCTTAGTTTCTAAGGTGCTGAAACAATTTACTAATGTTTCCACATAAAAAGATCAATGGAAACGTAAGGTAACCACAGGGGACACAAATGCCGACATGGTGATTATAAATTATTGGGCGATTGGTAAGGTCAGATTTTCATCAGTTCTGTACCTACATACATGAGCTTAACATCATCTGAAAACCTTCCCGCAGCTGCACGGAATATTATACACCCCAGTAGTGGCTAAGTGGTGTCGGGCGCCTTTCGCCTATCTCTTGGTGGGCCTAAAGATTGTTTCAACATGAAACTTGGCCAGAACTTTCCCAGTACAGTCCGTAATATTGCGAATAAATGGAAGAAAAAATTTTCCAGTTGACAGTTGTTGTATCTAAATGTTGTCAGACACATTTCTTCTGGGATGAACTGCTCGATCTATCTCGTTGTCAGCGTATCCATTTTTCTTAAAAGGCATTCGCAAATGATTTAGTTCATCTTGCAAATAAAGAGGCTCACAGATGTTATTACCTCTGTCCACCAATGTTTTAATGACACCTCTCTTCTGGCTGAGAAGATAGTTCGAATCCTTACGGAGGTATTGGTCGATGTCTGTAAGTTTCCTATACACATTATGCCTTAGACTCCCACCTGCCCTTTTAATTACTGATACATCCAAAAAATTTAATTGTCTGTTGCTCTCTTTCTCCATAGTAAATTGTATCTTTGGATTAATATTATTTAGGAGCACCAAGAAACCATACCACCCTTCATCGAGATTCCATACCACATGCCGATACCACTTCAAAGGGATTTTACTGGCAGACTGCAGCGCCTGCTACTCAACAAATTCCATTAATGGATTAGCAAAGGACAATTAAATTTAGTATTAGTATCCGTAGTATTCGGGGTTGTTACGATGAATGGTAACGGTCCTTAAGACACTTCCTGGCAGATTAAAACTGTGTGCCCGACCGAGACTCGAACTCGGGACCTTTGCCTTTCGCGGGCAAGTGCTCCACCATCAGGGCTACCGAAGCACGACTCACGCCCGGTCTCACAGCTTTACTTCTGCCAGTGCAGAGTGAAAATCTCATTCTGGAAACATCCCCCAGGCTGTGGCTAAGCCATGTTTCCGCTATATCCTTTCTTTCAGGAGTGCTAGTTCTGCAAGGTTCGCAGGAGAGCTTCTGTAAAGTTTGGAAGGTAGGAGACGAGATACTGGCAGAAGTAAAGCTGTGAGACGGGGCATGAGTCGTGCTACGGTAGCTCAGATGGTAGAGCACTTGCCCGCGAAAGCCAAAGGTCCCGAGTTCGAGTCTCGGTCGGGCACACAGTTTTAATCTGCCAGGAAGTTTCATATCAGCGCACACTCCGCTGCAGAGTGAAAATCTCATTCTGGAAACATCCCCCAGGCTGTGGCTAAGCCATGTTTCCGCTATATCCTTTCTTTCAGGAGTGCTAGTTCTGCAAGGTTCGCAGGAGAGCTTCTGTAAAGTTTGGAAGGTAGGAGACGAGATACTGGCAGAAGTAAAGCTGTGAGACGGGGCATGAGTCGTGCTACGGTAGCTCAGATGGTAGAGCACTTGCCCGCGAAAGCCAAAGGTCCCGAGTTCGAGTCTCGGTCGGGCACACAGTTTTAATCTGCCAGGAAGTTTCATATCAGCGCACACTCCGCTGCAGAGTGAAAATCTCATTCTGGAAACATCCCCCAGGCTGTGGCTAAGCCATGTTTCCGCTATATCCTTTCTTTCAGGAGTGCTAGTTCTGCAAGGTTCGCAGGAGAGCTTCTGTAAAGTTTGGAAGGTAGGAGACGAGATACTGGCAGAAGTAAAGCTGTGAGACGGGGCATGAGTCGTGCTACGGTAGCTCAGATGGTAGAGCACTTGCCCGCGAAAGCCAAAGGTCCCGAGTTCGAGTCTCGGTCGGGCACACAGTTTTAATCTGCCAGGAAGTTTCATATCAGCGCACACTCCGCTGCAGAGTGAAAATCTCATTCTGGAAACATCCCCCAGGCTGTGGCTAAGCCATGTTTCCGCTATATCCTTTCTTTCAGGAGTGCTAGTTCTGCAAGGTTCGCAGGAGAGCTTCTGTAAAGTTTGGAAGGTAGGAGACGAGATACTGGCAGAAGTAAAGCTGTGAGACGGGGCATGAGTCGTGCTACGGTAGCTCAGATGGTAGAGCACTTGCCCGCGAAAGGCAAAGGTCCCGAGTTCGAGTCTCGGTCGGGCACACAGTTTTAATCTGCCAGGAAGTTTCATATCAGCGCACACTCCGCTGCAGAGTGAAAATCTCATTCTGGAAACATCCCCCAGGCTGTGGCTAAGCCATGTTTCCGCTATATCCTTTCTTTCAGGAGTGCTAGTTCTGCAAGGTTCGCAGGAGAGCTTCTGTAAAGTTTGGAAGGTAGGAGACGAGATACTGGCAGAAGTAAAGCTGTGAGACGGGGCATGAGTCGTGCTACGGTAGCTCAGATGGTAGAGCACTTGCCCGCGAAAGCCAAAGGTCCCGAGTTCGAGTCTCGGTCGGGCACACAGTTTTAATCTGCCAGGAAGTTTCATATCAGCGCACACTCCGCTGCAGAGTGAAAATCTCATTCTGGAAACATCCCCCAGGCTGTGGCTAAGCCATGTTTCCGCTATATCCTTTCTTTCAGGAGTGCTAGTTCTGCAAGGTTCGCAGGAGAGCTTCTGTAAAGTTTGGAAGGTAGGAGACGAGGTACTGGCAGAAGTAAAGCTGTGAGACGGGGCATGAGTCGTGCTACGGTAGCTCAGATGGTAGAGCACTTGCCCGCGAAAGCCAAAGGTCCCGAGTTCGAGTCTCGGTCGGGCACACAGTTTTAATCTGCCAGGAAGTTTCATATCAGCGCACACTCCGCTGCAGAGTGAAAATCTCATTCTGGAAACATCCCCCAGGCTGTGGCTAAGCCATGTTTCCGCTATATCCTTTCTTTCAGGAGTGCTAGTTCTGCAAGGTTCGCAGGAGAGCTTCTGTAAAGTTTGGAAGGTAGGAGACGAGATACTGGCAGAAGTAAAGCTGTGAGACGGGGCATGAGTCGTGCTACGGTAGCTCAGATGGTAGAGCACTTGCCCGCGAAAGCCAAAGGTCCCGAGTTCGAGTCTCGGTCGGGCACACAGTTTTAATCTGCCAGGAAGTTTCATATCAGCGCACACTCCGCTGCAGAGTGAAAATCTCATTCTGGAAACATCCCCCAGGCTGTGGCTAAGCCATGTTTCCGCTATATCCTTTCTTTCAGGAGTGCTAGTTCTGCAAGGTTCGCAGGAGAGCTTCTGTAAAGTTTGGAAGGTAGGAGACGAGATACTGGCAGAAGTAAAGCTGTGAGACGGGGCATGAGTCGTGCTACGGTAGCTCAGATGGTAGAGCACTTGCCCGCGAAAGCCAAAGGTCCCGAGTTCGAGTCTCGGTCGGGCACACAGTTTTAATCTGCCAGGAAGTTTCATATCAGCGCACACTCCGCTGCAGAGTGAAAATCTCATTCTGGAAACATCCCCCAGGCTGTGGCTAAGCCATGTTTCCGCTATATCCTTTCTTTCAGGAGTGCTAGTTCTGCAAGGTTCGCAGGAGAGCTTCTGTAAAGTTTGGAAGGTAGGAGACGAGATACTGGCAGAAGTAAAGCTGTGAGACGGGGCATGAGTCGTGCTACGGTAGCTCAGATGGTAGAGCACTTGCCCGCGAAAGCCAAAGGTCCCGAGTTCGAGTCTCGGTCGGGCACACAGTTTTAATCTGCCAGGAAGTTTCATATCAGCGCACACTCCGCTGCAGAGTGAAAATCTCATTCTGGAAACATCCCCCAGGCTGTGGCTAAGCCATGTTTCCGCTATATCCTTTCTTTCAGGAGTGCTAGTTCTGCAAGGTTCGCAGGAGAGCTTCTGTAAAGTTTGGAAGGTAGGAGACGAGATACTGGCAGAAGTAAAGCTGTGAGACGGGGCATGAGTCGTGCTACGGTAGCTCAGATGGTAGAGCACTTGCCCGCGAAAGCCAAAGGTCCCGAGTTCGAGTCTCGGTCGGGCACACAGTTTTAATCTGCCAGGAAGTTTCATATCAGCGCACACTCCGCTGCAGAGTGAAAATCTCATTCTGGAAACATCCCCCAGGCTGTGGCTAAGCCATGTTTCCGCTATATCCTTTCTTTCAGGAGTGCTAGTTCTGCAAGGTTCGCAGGAGAGCTTCTGTAAAGTTTGGAAGGTAGGAGGCGAGATACTGGCAGAAGTAAAGCTGTGAGACGGGGCATGAGTCGTGCTACGGTAGCTCAGATGGTAGAGCACTTGCCCGCGAAAGCCAAAGGTCCCGAGTTCGAGTCTCGGTCGGGCACACAGTTTTAATCTGCCAGGAAGTTTCATATCAGCGCACACTCCGCTGCAGAGTGAAAATCTCATTCTGGAAACATCCCCCAGGCTGTGGCTAAGCCATGTTTCCGCTATATCCTTTCTTTCAGGAGTGCTAGTTCTGCAAGGTTCGCAGGAGAGCTTCTGTAAAGTTTGGAAGGTAGGAGACGAGATACTGGCAGAAGTAAAGCTGTGAGACGGGGCATGAGTCGTGCTACGGTAGCTCAGATGGTAGAGCACTTGCCCGCGAAAGCCAAAGGTCCCGAGTTCGAGTCTCGGTCGGGCACACAGTTTTAATCTGCCAGGAAGTTTCATATCAGCGCACACTCCGCTGCAGAGTGAAAATCTCATTCTGGAAACATCCCCCAGGCTGTGGCTAAGCCATGTCTCCGCTTTATCCCTTCTTTCAGGAGTTCTAGTTCTGCAAGGTTCGCAGGAGAGCTTCTGTAAAGTTTGGAAGGTAGGAGACGAGATACTGGCAGAAGTAAAGCTGTAAGACCGGGCGTGAGTCGTGCTTCGGTAGCTCAGATGGTAGAGCACTTTCCCGCGAAAGGCAAAGGTCTCGAGTTCGAGTCTCGGTCGGGCACACAGTTTTAATCTGCCAGGAAGTTTCATATCAGCGCACACTCCGCTGCAGAGTGAAAATCTCATTCTGGTCCTTAAGACAGTTTACCAGTAGCGGTGGACGCGATATGGACCTGGGAAGGGGCTGATACGTAAATCATAAGTATACTCGCAGAATCTGTTCAACAGTTTCAACAAAACATAGTGTACGTACCCTTTCTGGAAAATCACGCGAGGGTGAGACATGCCTAGCGCCCCAGCGTGGGCATGGTAGTGCAAAGGTGTTGACGCCGAAAACCATTGAAAATTTGAGATTTTAGTGTCGTAAGAAATGCCTTTGCTGTCACTGGCTGATTGGCTTCAGCACTACTGATGGGGTAGTTTGAGATTGGAAAATAAGTAAGCAGGCAGTGTCAAGTAATCAGCTAGTTATTAATATAATAGACTGAATATTGTTTTCTTTTTGTCACTGTGTGGTGGACGGATGTTGTTTCGGATTAAGTTTTGTAGGTGGGTAATCACAATCAATGAAGCTGTGGTCCGATGTAGACGTACTACGTGGAAATAAATGGAGAGGCAGTGTATGTGATGTTAATACCGAGTCGCTCCTGCGCCGCCTCGGTGGAGTCCAGGTATAAATGAGTTTCTGACGCCACACATTCAACTTTCACATTGTCGGTCGACCCTTAAGGCCTTTCAGAGGTAGCATGACTTCTGTTCATCGAACGCTTGTGATAACTGTGCGGCCAGACTGCGCGTTTAGAACTCGGTAGTAATATACGCCCTAGACTCTGTTCGAAACTGAATTATCTTGTAATCTCCAATACGGTATTACCATCGCGTTTTGCACCGATTATCATCCCTTGTTCAGTCCGCCCCCGGTAGCTGAATGGTCAATCCTCTGGGCCCGGGTTCGATTCCCGGCTGAGACGGGGAATTTTCTCCGCCCAGGGACTGGGTGTTGTGCTGTCCTCGTCATCATCCTATCATCCTCATCGACTGCAGGTCACCGAAGTGGCGTCGGATTGAAAGACCGGCAGCGGGCAAACGGCCTGCCCGAAGGGGGGCCCTAGCCGTACGAATAAATAAATAAATCCCTTGTTCAAAAGCAGTTAACGTGCTACCTTGTTCGCTACACTACCTATCGCGTCAGTAATCGTGCCATGCGACGCTCCTGGTAAGTTTGGGTACCATTCAGGACACATCTTCGAAAGAGGCAATTTACCTGTAACTTCCGGCCGTACAGTTGATAATATACCACTATAAGATTCTTGCATTTGGCACACGTAATCGATTTATGTAATATCGATAGCAAATCCTATACTCAAGTCCAAATTTTTGTTGTTAATGAATGTAATTTATATAAATTAGATGAGCAAGTTGAATAACGTAACAAATTGCGTCACCAGGATGTCTGATAGTGAACTTCATTCGATAAGACTTCCTCTCACTTCCATTAATGTTTCTAGAGCTGTGAAAGCATGCCAAAGCTCTTCGAGAGGGCTACACAAGAATTCAGTTATCACTCGTGTCATTTTATAAGGGGTGCACATGAAATTCGTCGAAGGTGACCATTGAGCCAAGAAGCGCTACAATTTAGATACTGGACTTGTATTCGAGGGACGGGGGAGGGGGGGAGGCTGGAGGATTTTTAAATACTCGCCAGTGTACCAGATTTATGGTCTCCGTGGTTCACGTGAAACACTCACGACGTTGACGCACCCTTAAACACGAAGCTCTCACTTCGTTTATACGGTCAGTGTAAAACCAGCACGCTGCTGTAGAATACAGATGGAAACTCGTGTGTTCTTCGAATTCTACAAAATTGTTCAATAATTCTTAACCACGCTGTGATTTTGTATTCACAGGGCATTTCACGCGATATTTCTGTATTTTATTTTGTCATGTTTACAATTCAGTAAAATTTATAAAAGAATGTGAATCCAGGAAGTCGAATACTAAATTTGACAGCCACTTTTCGTGTGAAAATGGCAGCATTACCCTTCGCGCCACAGTCGCTGCGTTTCCTGAGTGGTGACTTATACGAAGCGTGCAGAACGTTACGCAATCGCCGGCGTACTGGGTCTTGGTCAGAGAAAGCGGCGCCGAGCAGGGACCATCCTCGTCCGACCAGAGCGCCTTCCTGGTCGTGCTCCAGCTACGCGCCCGTGCGGGACCACACATTCTAGAATACACAAAACAAGCACTTCGCTGAGGTGCCTCAGCAGATATTAATAAATACACTGACGTAAATCGCAACACGAAAAAGGAGTTGTGTGACATAAACCAAAGTTGGTATGCGTCTGCATCTGAAATCTCTGAAGCATGATGTCATTTCAGATGCCGTCCCAGTCGCATAAGAGTGGCGCAAATAGTGGCATTATAGAAATGTTAATAAGACTTGCTTTAATTACGCACTGTAACGGTCGTGATCGTTAGTTACTTTTGACACTGGACGTAGTTTTTTTTTGTCATCAGTCTACTGGCTGGTTTGATGCGGCCCGCCACGAATTCCTTTCCTGTGCTAATCTCTTCATCTCAGAGTAGCACTTGCAACCTACGTCCTCAATTATTTGCTTGACGTATTCCAATCTCTGTCTTCCTCTACAGTTTTTGCCCTCTACGGCTCACTCTAGTACCATGGAAGTCATTCCCTCATGTCTTACCAGATGTCCTATCATCCTGTCCCTTCTCCTTATCAGTGTTTTCCACATATTCCTTTCCTCTCCGATTCTGCGTAGAACCTCCTCATTCCTTACCTTATCAGTCCACCTAATTTTCAACATTCGTCTATAGCACCACATCTCAAAAGCTTCGATTCTCTTCTGTTCCGGTTTTCCCACAGTCCATGTTTCACTACCATACAATGCTGTACTCCAGACGTACATCCTCAGAAATTTCTTCCTCAAATTAAG
Source organism: Schistocerca americana (assembly GCF_021461395.2). Classification (NCBI taxonomy): domain Eukaryota; kingdom Metazoa; phylum Arthropoda; class Insecta; order Orthoptera; family Acrididae; genus Schistocerca; species Schistocerca americana. The sequence goes on from NC_060124.1 coordinate 39,425,562, forward strand.
GCCGGTATTTGATATTAGTAGACTTCTCTTGGCCAGAAATGCCTTTTTTGCCATAGCGAGTCTGCTTTTGATGTCCTCCTTGCTCCGTCCGTCATTGGTTATTTTACTGCCTAGCTAGCAGAATTCCTTAACTTCATTGACTTCGTGACCATCAATCCTGATGTTAAGTTTCTCGCTGTTCTCATTTCTACTACTTCTCATTACCTTCGTCTTTCTCCGATTTACTCTCAAACCATACTGTGTGCTCATTAGACTGTTCATTCCGTTCAGCAGATCATTTAATTCTTCTTCACTTTCACTCAGGATAGCAATGTCATCAGCGAATCGTATCATTGATATCCTTTCACTTTGTATTTTAATTCCACTCCTGAACCTTTCTTTTATTTCCATCATTGCTTCCTCGATGTACAGATTGAAGAGTAGAGGCCAAAGGCTACAGCCTTGTCTTACACCCTTCTTAATACGAGTACTTCATTCTTGATCGTCCACTCTTATTATTCCCTCTTGGTTGTTGTACATATTGTATATGACCCGTCTCTCCCTATAGCTTACCCCTACTTTTTTCAGAATCTCGAACAGCTTGCACCTTTTTATATATTCGAACGCTTTTTCCAGGTCGACAAATCCTATGAAAGTGTCTTGATTTTTCTTTAGCCTTGCTTCCATTTTTAGCCGTAACGTCAGAATTGCCTCTCTCGTCCCTTTACTTTTCCTAAAGCCAAACTGATCGTCACCTAGCGCACTCTCAATTTTCTTTTCCATTCTTCGGTATCTTATTCTCGTAAGCAGCTTCGATGCATGAGCTGTTAAGCTGATTGTGCGATAATTCTCGCACTTGTCAGCTCTTGCCGTCTTCGTAATTGTGTGGATGATGCTTTTCCGAAAGTCAGATGGTATGTCGCCAGACTCATATATTCTACACACCAACGTGAATAGTTGTTTTGTTGCCACTTCTCCCAATGATTTTAGAAATTCTGATGGAATGTTATCCATCCCTTCTGCCTTATTTGACCGTAAGTCCTCCAAAGCTCTTTTAAATTCCGATTCTAATACTGGATCCCCTATCTCTTCTAAATCGACTCCTGTTTCTTCTTCTGTCACGACAAATCTTCACCATCATAGAGGCTTTCAATGTATTCTTTCCACCTATCTGCTCTCTGCTCTGCATTTAACAGTGGAGTTCCCGTTGCACTCTTAATGCTACCACCGTTGCTTTTAATGTCACCAAAGGTTGTTTTGACTTTCCTGTATGCTGAGTCTGTCCTTCCGACAATCATATCATTTTCGATGTCTTCACATTTTTCCTGCAGCCATTTCGTCTTAGCTTCCCTGCACTTCGTATTTATTTCATTCCTCAGCGACTTGTATTTCTGTATTCCTGATTTTCCCGGAACATGTTTGTACTTCCTCCTTTCATCAATCAACTGAAGTATTTCTTCTGTTACGTGGTTAGTTCACGTTATTCAAGAATGCCTTTAAGGTGAAAAAGACGCCATTAACAACAAGTCACTGAGTTTTAACGAGGTCGTGTAACAGGGCTATTAGAAGATTGATGTTCCTTCTGCGATACTGCACAAATACTTGGCTGGACTGTAAGTAATGTATATGATTGCTGGCAGCGGTGGTCACGAGACCCTGGCGCGTCGTACTGCATCTGCAATAGCAGTATGAGCTCCAGTTGACACCACAGTGATGCAACGAACTGTCACAAATTGGTTACTTCAAGGATAGCTACGAGACACACGACCTGTGGCGTGCATTCTGCTGACCCTAAACCACCGCCATTTGCGACTTCCCTGCTGTCAAGCGAGAGTTCACTGGAAGGCAAGGTGGAAGTCTGTTGTGTTTTCTGATGAAAGCTGCCTCGGTCCCAGTGACGGCTATGTGTAGGTTAGTAGGAGCCCATTGAGGGCCTCCAACCAATCTGTCTACGTGCTAGACACACTGGGCCGACACCTGAAGTTATGGTCTTTTTCCCACGCATCCTGACTGTAAAACTGTACGTCAGTCTGGTGATTCGACCTGTTGTGCTGCCATTCACGAACAGCATTCCAGGGAGTATTTTCCAGCAGAATAACGTTGGCCCTCATACTGCTGTTGGTACTCAACATGCTCTACTGAGTGTTGACGTATTGCCTTGACCAGCTCATTATTTCATCATCATAATCATCATCATTCGTGATAGTGGATGGATTGGACTGTGTAAAAATTGCACTGTTTAAAATTTGGGTCTTTGTACGGGCGGTGATGACCGCACAGTTGAGCGCCCCACGAACCAAAGATCATGAAACAAACAGCATTGACATTCCCTGTACCGACCGACCACGTGAACAGTAACAGGCATTGAACTCCATTCCACAAATTGACATCCGTCACCTACACAACAAAATGCATGCCCGTTTGCTTGCTTTTATTCAACATTCTGGCAGTTATTAATGCACTGGCATTGCACATTTACAATGGCTTATCTCACGGTTACATTAATCTGTGATCTCGCTGTGTTAATCACTTAATTATGTCACTTAGACAAATGTATTCCCTAAATTTCGTTTCACCACATTTACTTTTTGTGGTGCTGCTGTTTTTCTCCTTCAGTGTAGTTTCTGACAATGAGTACAGAAGATCGTCAGGAGGTCAAGTCAACAAGCAAAGGCTATTTCTTTTCTGCTCTATACATTTACAGCATTGACTGATGAATGGGACGCTTCAACGTCACTGTTGTTGTGGTGCACTAAATGTATTGGTTCAGTGAACAGCTCTATTTGTAGCGATTTCAGAGCCTTTTTTTTTGTGAGTGATCAGGTGTCCGTTGGAAAGAGTGTTGTATCTTTGAACACTAAAACATTTATGAAGCTAAATCTATGAAAATTGGTATTTCACTTCTAAAGAAATTTGTGTTAGAGTGTTAAAGTTTCTACGGAAATATCACTACACGATATCCATAAGCAAGATTAAGAAAGACCACCGCCTCCAGATACCAGAATCGTTTTGTGGTCAGAAGCACATCCTGAAAAGACTGTGCTTCTACGACTTTAATTAGCGTGGACAGTTTAAAGGATGTTGCACTTTGTGAAGAACATAAAAATTCGTTTAGAGAAATACAAAAGAAATCTGTGCAAACCGTCCGGTTTACGCGAACGAGGGAAGGGGCATTAAGCTTGTCAGAAATAAGTAGCTGTATACTTTCCTCCGAGTTCACATTCGCTTATTGTTTCAGCATTTAGACTCGACAAGATTTGGAGAAGTAAGCATTTAAGCCCGCTGATATACTGCGAAGAGAACTCCCCTCTGTGATTTGTAAAGAAAGCTATAGCTCTCAACTCATCTGATAAGGGAAACGGCTGCTGAATCTCTTCATTGAAACGATCTGAGAGCTACTGTCTGAATTCAAATTAGTGGATATTTCGAAGAACGAGATACAGTGATTAACACGGAAGTAAAAGATAAGAAGTGAACGAAAGGTTCGTGTTAAAATTATCATCATACTATTTAACAGTTATAATAATAATAACAATTAAATACTAATATAATAAAGTATACTACGTTTCGATCGTGATGCGGCCTTTCTGGGGGCGTAGGCTAATTTAACTTAGGAGAAGGGGCTTCAATATATTCCGTTTCTAACGGTGTCTCAAGACCGCTACTACCAAATTTCCTAGACTTTGTTGGACCTTAAATACCACTGGTCAGTGTTAGGAGAGAGTGGGAGTTTGTGTGATGAATCGGCGGTAAGCTACCATTTACTAGCAATCCATATAACCCACAACGAGTCTCTCTTAACATCGACTAGAGGTATTTTGGGATCAATAAAATCTAAGAATTCTCATATTGGTGCTTCTATGACACCGCCAGAAATGCAACATATTGCAGCACCCACACCCAGCTAAGTTAGTGTATGCCCCGAAGAAGGCTGGTGCAACAACGTCGCAACATGTAAGTCTGCAGGCTTCTAAGCCGTTGTCACAGAATGTAAAATCTCCTAGGTTGTTAGACAAAGTCATGTTCCTCTTCAGTCTCTTTTCACACAGTTGACGTTCCGAGCTCTCCGCTGCGATCTTCGCTAGAATTTGGTGCCGTCAAGTAGCTAAACACTCTCAACGATTTTACCTGCAAGGCCGATTTAATGTCAGATATTCCAGTATTCATATTAAAAGGTGACTGGTCAGAAAACCCAGAAAGTTTTTAATGAGATATACAGGGTGATTCAAAAAGAATACCACAACTTTAAAAATGTGTATTTAATGAAAGAAACATAATATAACCTTCTGTTATACATCATTACAAAGAGTATTTAAAAAGGTTTTTTTTTCACTCAAAAACAAGTTCAGAGATGTTCAATATGGCCCCCTCCAGACACTCGAGCAATATCAATCCGATACTCCAACTCGTTCCACACTCTCTGTAGCATATCAGGCGTAACGGTTTGGATAGCTGCTGTTATTTCTCATTTCAAATCATCAATGGTGGCTGGGCGAGGTGGCCGAAACACCATATCCTTAACATACCCCCATAAGAAAAAATCGCAGGGGGTAAGATCAGGGCTTCTTGGAGGCCAGTGATGAAGTGCTCTGTCACGGGCTGCCTGGTGGCCGATCCATCGCCTCGGGTAGTTGACGTTCAGGTAGTTACGGACAGATAAGTGCCAATGTGGTGGCGCTCCATCCTGCTGAAATATGAATTGTTGTGCTTCTTGTTTGAGCTGAGGGAACAGCCAATTCTCTAACATCTCCAGATACTGTAGTCCAGTTACAGTAGCACCTTCGAAGAAAAAGAGACCAAAAACTTTATTGGCTGAAATGGCACAGAAAACGTTCACCTTAGGCGAGTCACGTTCATACTGAGTTGTTTCCCGCGGATTCTCAGTGCCCCATATACAGACATTGTGACGGTTGACTTTCCCGTTAGTGTGGAAAGTTGCTTCATCACTAAACACAATCTTTGAAACGAAAGATTCATCTGTTTCCATTTGAGCGGTCGCCATCTTAGCATCAACTGACGCTGACGCCTAGTCAACAGCGCCTCAAGCGAACAAATGTACAACTAAATGAAACTTTATAGCTCCCTTAATTCGCCGACAGATAGTGCTTAGCTCTGCCTTTCGTCGTTGCAGAGTTTTAAATTCCTAAAGTTGTGGTATTCTTTTTGAATCACCCTGTATAGCAGCCAGAGGTGCAAATATGTTTATAACAATCGGCATTTGATTCAAAGCTTGAAACCGGCTATAGATCACCTGTTGCGGTTTTCACTGACGTTAATTGTAACGGATGTGCCGGTTAACAGCAGGTTGCGATGTGCTCCTGCTGAAAACATAGAACTGGGTTGAAAGATGCGGAGCAAGAAACAGCCAGCCACGTTGCAGATGTAGGGAGGGGACACGTAGTGAGGGATGTGGCTGAAGCGCCCGAGACGTGGATCAAATGTTTGTGGACGATCCGCCACGACGTGCCGCGCCTCGCTTGGCGGGCGGCAGCGCCCCAGATGCAGGGCACAGACGTCAGCCAAACAAGGCGGCCGCCGCCGCCGCCGCCGGCACAGACAGGGTAGCACAGCACAGCAAGGCGCCGCACACCAGCGCGATTCATCGCCGACCCACTTACGGCGCCGATTTTTCACCACTGTCAGCGCGCAAGAAAGATGCACAGTCGTGAAGCCGAGGTCTGCTGCGGGCGCGTCTACGCGACCTATAACTCTCACTGCCATTCGAACGACGGGGAAAACTCCGCTCGGCTGTTGTTCAAAATCTTACTAAAGTCGGGTGACCTGCTCGTGAAAAATGACAAAAAATTTGAAAAATATTTCTACTCTATAGATAAGAGAATTTCATACCGATTATAGAAATGTATAGTTAATGTAATGTTACATAAACGTATAGTTAATGGGCATTGTTATTTACCGTTTGTTCCTAAATATTTGCACAGTGTCACAGCCCTCTGTCATTTTAAAGTGCATCTGGACACGTGATGGACTCTTCTTTTCCTTATTTTTTTCGGCTTTTACATGAGGGTCGTAACACTGGTGGGTTCTAGAAGACTCCGACTACCAGACCCTAAGTAAAGGTGTATCTAGAAGGCGGTGAACTAGTTACAACAAAAATCTTATGATACGTTTATTTCTTCTTGCTTTCGGAATATGTAACAATTTGCTTCATAGTTGCTGCTGTATTCTTCTTTTTTAGTGTATGTGTTTTCTGCACTATAAATTCTAACAATAAAGAAATTTATCAGCAAATGGTGGCAAATGAGGCAACCACTTCAAAGCAACATCGAATAATACATATCGTTAGATTCGATAGTCACCTATACTCAAACGCATTCTTTGCTGTTATGGAGGCAATGATGCCTGAATAAAGAGATCTGGCAAATACAAATCTTCGTAGGAAATATCCCCATGGTCTCTCACAGAACACAAACGAAAGCTTCAACAGCTGCAGGGGGGAGCGAATACCGAAAACTGTGTTTGTCAGGCAGACAGTGTTGAAGAGAGCTATAATGGATACGATAATAACTTCCAATGATGGTGCAATTTCTTGTATTCATGTTCTGAAAAAAATATATAAGCCTAATGGAAGGAATGTGGTTTCAGGTCTGTCATTAATCGGCTGTAAGTAATCGAAGCGGAGAGAGCTGCAGAAGTTCCTGCCAAGAAGGCTACGATAAATAAAATAATAAAGAGATCGAAGATGGGGGATGAAGAAACAAGTGACCCAAAAGGAACATGCAACTCAAATGTTCTAAAACTGCATAGTGCTAAGGTAATGAGTTAATAACTTTTTTGCAATTTACCAGAACCTGAATATTTATCATTCAGGTTACAGTTCTCTCCGAAATGACTGAAGTTAAATTTATGAAACTGGCATATACAATTAGGATGACTATCTGAGGCACCCTTGCTTACTGTTTTCAGAAAATTCTAAAATATGTCAATGATTGTTGATCTGAATTTATATATATATATATATATATATATATATATTAAAATAAACTTTGTATACTTTTCAGGAGATAAACATTAGAAGAGGAAACTAGACATAACATACTTCCCTGAAGTTACCTACAGACTGACTGTTTCTCTAAGCTGTGCAGTCAGTGATACGAAACAAAATGGTATCTCAGTCAAACAGTGTTCTGTTTTTGAGCCTTTTATAAATATTGCTGTCATCATCACATTATAATAAACATCTAACTTATTTTCTCAGAAATGCTTTTACTTATAACTGTAATTGCTTGCACATATTTTGAGCTATCTCTGTTTCAAAGATCAGTGAAAGTACTGTGAGGGGGAACAGAACGCAAATTGCAACCTGTTCAGGGACAGCTTCCCTTAAATGAAATTAAGCTTAATAAGAAGCTCAGATAGGCAGGTACTAGAAATGTTAAAATAGCACAAGATTCTTATAAAGATACAGTGAAAAATAATGTTAGTAAGTCACAAGTTTCTCATAAAAGGACAGTGAAAAATATAGTTTCAGCAAATGTAAGTAGCAGCACAATGGAGAGAGAAGGAGTTGCTGTATATGTTACAATTTATCACAGTGCGAAAAATTTAGAAACTAAAACGTTTTGTGTAGAGCAACATATAGAAGCATGTGCATCTGAGCTTTAACTACGTAATGGTACTTCTATAATTGTTGCCATGTATAGGTCCCTGATGGGAAATTTTCAGCTGTTTTTTTAAAAACTTGGATTCTTTGTTGTGCTATCTGTCACAGAGAGGAAAGCAAGTCATTGTTTGTGAGGATTTCAATGTAGATTTGCTGAAAGAGTCCGATAGAAAGCTTGACCTTCAACTATTACTTAGTTCCCTCAGTCTGACGTAAGCTACTGATTTTGCTACTCAGGTGGTACAAGAAAGCAACACACTGATAGATAATGTTTCATAGACCAAGACGAATTTAATCACACAAAATCTCTTCCTGTTAAGAATGGTCTGTCTGATCACGATGCACAGCTAGCTACAGTACATGGCATAACGCTGTACAGTAATGCAAAACAGTCATCCAAAGTAGTGCATTCAATTAATGATTTAACAATTACAAATTTTAGAGAAAACTTGCAACAGTTAGACTAGGATGAGGTGGACAAGGAACGTGATGATAATCCAAAATTTAACCTATTTCACGATACCATTGTGAGTGTATTTGAAAATAATTTCCCTAAGAAAACAAAGTAATATAATTGTAAGAAACCATCTAAAAAGCCATGGCTAACTAAAGGGATAAAAATATGTTGTAAACAGAGCAGGGAAATGTATTGCATAGTTAGAAGGAGTAATGATCCAGAAACAGTGAAACATCATAAAAACTACTGCATTGTATTAAGAAAAGTTATTAAAAAGTCCATAAGTATGTGCATTGTGTATGAGATTAGCACCTCTGAAAATAAAATGACAACAATTAGGAATATTGTTAAAAGGGAAACAGGGCAACGAAGAGCACAGGAAGACTGTACGTCTATCAAACTCAACAAAAAGTTTGTTAACAAAAAGTCAGATGTGGAAAACTTTTTAATAACCACTTTTAAGTGTTGTGGAGAAAAGGGGATACAATTATTCATTAGAAAAGGCAAGGCAGTATATAGAAGAGGAAATACCTATGCAATTTGATAAAAGTGACATTCAACCTGCCTTTCCTATTGAAATTCGGAAAATAATAATGTCACTCAAAAGTAAAAGCTCACATGGAATTGATGGCATTTCCAACAGAGTGCTAAAAGGTTGTTCCCAACAGATAAGTAGGCCTCTCAGCCACATATTCAGTAGCTCGCTGAAACGACATTTTTCCACATAGACTGAAATATGTTATTGTTACTGACAGTTATATCCAGAATTCTTGAAAAAGTAATATATTCAAGAACAGTGTCACATTTGTAAAAATGAAGTACTAACAATACGTCAGTTTGGTTTTCAGAAAGACTTTTCAACAAAAAATGCTATATATACTTTCACTGATCAAATATTAAATGCTCTGAATAACCTAACATCACCCATTGGAATATTTATTATCTCTCAAAGGCTTTTGACTGCATGAATCATGAAATTCTTCTAGATTAGCTTATGTGTTATGGTATGAGTGGGATAGTGCACAAATGGTTTAATTCATGTTTAACTAGAAGAATGCAGAATCTTGAAATTAACAGCAGATAGTCTGCAAAAAATCAGCAGAGTGCTCTAACTGGGGAGGTATCAAGAACAGTGTCCCACAGGATTCAGTTTTGGGTCTCTCATTGTTCTTAGTATATATTAATGACTTGATACTTCATATTCATGAAGATGCATAGATAGTTCTTTTGCTGATGATACAAGTATAATAATCACACCCAACAAACAAGAATCAGCAGAGGTAATTGTAAATAATGTCTTTCAGAAAATTATTAAGTGGTTTTCTGCAAAAAGACTCTCTCTAAATTTTGAGAAATCACAGTAAATACAATTCTGTACAGTAAATGGCGTAACACCATTGATAAATATAGATTTCAAACAGAAGTCTGTTGCTAAAGCATAATATTAAAATTCTCTGGGTGTGTGCATTGATGATAAATTGAATTGGAAGAAACACATTGATGATCTGCTGAAATAGTTAGATTCAGCTACCTGTGCTTTTAGGGTTATTGCATATTCTGGTGACAAACACATGAGCAAATTAGCCTGCTATTCCTATTTTCATTCGCTGATTTCATGTGGCATCACAGTTTGGGGTAATTTGTCATTAAAAGAAAAAGTATTCATTGCACAAAAGCATGTAATCAGAATAATAGCTGGAGCCCACCCAAGCTCACCTTAGAGACATTTATTTAAGGAACTCGGGTATTCACAGTACCTTCGTAAGACATATATTCACTCATGAGATTTGTTGTTAATAACCCATCCCAGTTCAAAAATAATAGCGAAGTGCATAGGTATAACACTAGAAGAATGGATGATCTTTACTATTCTGGGTTAAATCTGACTTTGCCCCACAAAAAGGGGTGAATTATGCTGCCACAAAAATCTTTGGTCATTTGCCATGCAGCATTGGAACTCAGTCTGATAGCCAAACAACATTTAAAAGTAAATTTAAAAAATTTCTGAATATAGCCTCCCTCTACTTAACAGATGAATTTCTGAATTTCTAGAGAGAGAGAGAGAGGAGAGTAAGTAAAACTTATGTTAAACTAGCACATTCCACGTCATTACGAAACGTCCTATTCATGATCTATGGAACAAGTATTAATGTAATGTAAATCGATGTTATCAGCGCAAATGTTAGAGCGTCTTGTAGTAGACAAACAACGTTTCTTCATATTTTGGGGAAATGTGAAAAAAGATTCATAAGATGACAAAGATACGTACATATAAACTGCCGCAGGTCGCTTGTTATTTGATTTATTACAAGTTTCTCTCAACAGAGACAAGACAGTACAAAAGGAGGCTCGCAGTATTATGCTCTCAGCAGAGAAGCAGTTACAGCGGAATGGGTCGTTCAGGAGAACACAGTGGCTTTGAACGTGGACTAGTCACTGGCTGTCACCTGAGCGACAAATCCATTTCAACTTTCTAAAGAGACCCAAGTCGTGATGGAGTTGGTGATATGTTTGTGAAGTGTAAACGCGAAGTAACAACCACAGTTAAACGAAGACCAGGCAAACCTCATGTACTGGGTGCTAGGGACCGTCGAGCATTGCGGAGGAAGGCTGTTAAAAACGCAGGAAGTCAGCAGAAGGTCTCACTCGTGAGTTACAAACTGCTACCAGCGGTCCAGCTAGCACAATAAATGTGCGTGGGGAATTAGAAAGTATAAGGTTCAGTGGTCTGCCAGCTCCTCGTAAGTCATACGTTTCTGTAGCCGGTAGGTGACTTAAAATGAGCGATTTGGAGTGATGAGTCACACGACTGTCGCAATCAGATGGAATGATTTGGGTTTGGCAAATGTGTGCAGAACGTTACCCGCCATCAGTTGTGGTATTAACAGTGAGGTAATGAGGACGTCGTGTTTCAGTAAAGGAGAGTTTCCGTGGTTAGGATGTGGTCCCCTCACTGCGCTTAAGAAAGGATATGAACATATTTTACGGCATATGTACTATGTACAGTAGAGGAACAGTTTGAAAACGATGACTGTCCGCATTAGCTTGATACTGCATCCAATCATAAAGCAGAAAAGTTCGTGAAATGGTCTGCCTCGCGCAGAGTCCCGACCGGAACCCCATAGAACACCTTTGGGATGAGTCAGAGCCTCAACTTCGCTCTAGGGCCCCGGCGCCCAACATATCTACCTTCTCCGGTTTCGAATGCTGAAGCAGAATGGACCGCCTTTCCTCCACTGACATTCAGACTCCTCATTGAAAGTGCCCCCAGCAGGGTTCAAGGCTTCATATGGATGAAGGTTCGGTACACCCCATGTCAACGCCCACTGATAGATGTACGGATACTTTTGATCATTGGTGTATGGTGGACAAACAGAAAACGTGCGACAATTTTACGCGTGACTGTTAACCGTAAGCTTTTACATTTCCCGCCATTGTTGATGGCTGGACTGCATTGTGGCTCGTCTTCATGCACGTCAACTACTGCTTAACAATGACATAATAGCAGAAATTGGACAATAGTGGAAAATATCCAAGGGGGAAACATCGCCAGTTCACAAATTTCATGCAGCTGTGGTACCTGGAGAAGGAAAGAAAGTAGACGGCTGCCGAGCGGAGCTTTAAACCCATAACCAGCTGTCATAAATTGCAAGTATATATGAAGATGCTTGCATCTGATGATCAAAACTAGAAACAAATGGAATAACGCGAGACCTGTAGAACATTATCAGTACATTAATTAAAGGTCGCTGTTCCACTATATGCAGACTGCATGCGATTCCTAAAAAAAGAAATACTTGCGTCACTGAATGAATACAAATTCCTGTGAAAAAGTAATTTAGACAATCCATCTGAAATTAATGAAATTAATGACATGGAAGTATCAAATTTTGAAACTTACAGCTCTCTGACACTGAAAATATTTTTAGTAAGCTAAGAGCCCCTTATGTTCTTTGGTAAAGTGTAGTTCCCAGTAACTCAGCCCCTGTAATCCAATAATGCCACCAGCCATACTTCCCGCACCTACTAGCTTTCCCGCAATTTTATTCTCATATACTATACATCGATTCTTGTTTTTTCTTCGTCAAGCGCAAGATTCATCCAGTCTAAAGTGCACCCACAATACTTCGAAGTGTTGCATAAACTACCTATTCTGCCAGAGGTAGAATTCCTTAATACCTCAACACGGTAGATTGCCTCACTCATATAACCCAGATGCTGGGTAAAGTAAAGTCGTGTACCAAGAATGGCTGGGAGATCCTGAAAGCAAGATGTCAGAAAAATATTTCTCTACAAGCAGTCCGTGGTAATAGGTAAGGAATCTCTCGGAATTTCTCTGGCAGTGATATCTTTGTCACTTCGAGATTACTCTTCCTACTTTACACTATTCTACATCTACATCTATACTCCGCGAGCCACCTTACGGTGTGTGGCGGAGGGTACTTATTGTACCACTATCTGATCCCCCCTTCCCTGTTCCATTCACGAATTGTGCGTGGGAAGAACGACTGCTTGTAAGTCTCCGTATTTGCTCTAATTTCTCGGATCTTTTCGTTGTGATCATTACGCGAGATATATGTGGGCGGTAGTAATATGTTGCCCATCTCTTCCCGGAATGTGCTCTCTCGTAATTTCGATAATAAACCTCTCCGTATTGCGTAACGCCTTTCTTGAAGTGTCCGCCACTGGAGCTTGTTCAGCATCTCCGTAACGCTCTCGCGCTGACTAAATGTCCCCATGACGAATCGCGCTGCTTTTCGCTGGATCATGTCTATCTCTTCTATTAATCCAACCTGGTAAGGGTCCCATACTGATGAGCAATACTCAAGAATCGGACGAACAAGCGTTTTGTAAGCTACTTCTTTCGTCGATGAGTCACATTTTCTTAGAATTCTTCCTATGAATCTCAACCTGGCGCCTGCTTTTCCCACTATTTGTTTTATGTGATCATTCCACTTCAGATCGCTCCGGATAGTAACTCCTAAGTATTTTACGGTCGTTACCGCTTCCAATGATTTACCACCTATGGCATTGTAAGTAGGCTGTTTATGTTTTCTCTATGTAAGTAGGCTGTTTATGTTTTCTTATTGGCAACGTTACGTAGCGCTCAATATGAAAATCACTGGCTGTGCTGTGTGCAGTCTGTGGCTAGTTTGCATTGTTATCTGCCATTGTAGTGTTGGGCAGCGGCAGCTGGATGTGAACAGCGCGTAGCGTTGTGCAGTTGGAGGTGAGCCGCCAGCAGTGGTGGATGTGGGGAGAGAGATGGCGGAGATTTATAATTTGTCATGAACTGATATATATATTATGACTTGTGATGATATTAAGGTAAATACATTGTTTGTTCTCTATTAATATCTTTCATTTGCTAACTATCCCTATCAGTAGTTAGTGCCTTCCATAGTTTGAATCTTTTATTTAGCTGGCAGTAGTGGCGCTCGCTGTATTGCAGTAGCTTGAGCAGCGAAGATTTTTGTGAGGTAAGTGATTTGTGAAAGGTATAGTTTAATGTTAGTCAGGGCCATTCTTTTGCAGGGATCTTTGATAGTCAGATTGCGTTGCGCTAAAAATATTGTGTGTCAGGTTAAGCTCAGTCATGAATAATTGTTCAAAGGGGACGTTTCATATGGCGACCCTGCCAGGATACCTCACTGGAATCTTCTGATTTTTTCTTGTAGTTTGTGTAATTGGTGTAGCTATTGTTTATTGGTAGCACGTAATCATAGAGAGAATTTCCTTTGTAGTTGTAGTTTTTCATTGTTGTACAGTAAAACAGTTGTGGCATGCATATAGATTTGCACCAAGTATTTCGCAGCTACGCTTGCAATTAACTAGATATTATTTTCAGTGCTATGTTAATGTATTCCCCTATCTTTGCTCTTCAAATTGTGCTTTTCTGTGTTATCGTGTGAAATATTGTGACAATTATGGCGTGTGAAAAACGTAACACTAGGCTCCAAACTAAACTGAGAAATAATAGTGACGACGAGCGTAGCTTATCAGCGCCGCAGAGTAATGAATTTACTAATGTTCAAAGTAGTAATTTGGTAACTGTGCACAGGGAAATGGAGCGGGCGTCAAACAATGGCGGGGACAGTGAAACAATTAGTGAAGAGGGAAGCATTATCGATCGATCGGTCGGCAATAGCTCGCCTCAGGAAGCCGAAATGACACGACACGATCTCGCAAATACTGTAGATTCAGGTTTTGGGTCATCACCGTTTTCTCAAATAAGTCAAGACACATTTTCTGCTTGTCAAAATGTGAATGTTGCCGGTGCAAATGCACTGCCGAAAAGCGTAGAGAAACAGATTCCAGACACTAATACATTATTATTGCAATTAATGCAACAAATGGAACAAAATCAAAGACAAATGGGACAAAATCTTAAAAAGTTAGACACAGTGGAACTAAATCTTAAAAAGTTAGACACAATGGAACAACACCAGAGACAAACACAGCAACAGTTAGACACAATGGAACAACACCAGAGACAAACACAGCAACAGTTAGACGCAATGGAACAAAATCTTCACACCACGCTTGAACAAACACGTGAAGATTTAACTACTGAGTTACATAACATTGAATCGAAATGTCAAAAAGTCTGTAATGACGTAAAAACACAAATTTGTGAGCATTTTCAACCTATTTTTTCGCGGCATGAAAATGCATTACAGAATCACGATGCAGCCATAAAAGAACTGCAAACCATTGTTCATGAAAATCATGAGACCTTGTGGGCTAAAATTGACTCAGTTGCATCTACCGATTCGGTTACGCAACTTGCAAAAACTCAGGAAAACTTAAAGGACACAGTAGATTCGATTTCAACACAAATGGACACTCTGAAACTTGGTTCAGAAAAACACACTGAGGAAATGTGTTCACTATCGGAGAAAGTAGCCGAACTTTCGGATCAGGTTACTAACTTATCTACAAAGGTAGATGATGATCTGAATGACACAAGACCCGTAGCCTTCACTGACACAGAAGAGTATGAACAAATAAGAAAATTCAAACAAAATCAGAATCAGATTAATACGCAACACCAAAGAGAAATCCGGGAAGTACAAGATCAGCTGACACAGGTAATACAAGAATTACGTATTTCAGAGGACACTCGCGCTCCAATACGGGAAGAGGGACATAAAAATACGGAACAAACACAAAATAATAACACAGGACACTTCGGAAATTATGAAAGAAATTGGCAAGGCGCATTGGATTTTGAGATGGAACCGCCGAAACGAAGTAACAATGACCGACATGCGACTCGCCGACATGACGATTTTGACTATAAGCTGTTCATTACTACACGTAAATTCAAAACATTTAAGAATTCTGGCAACGACATTCATCCACAAGCATGGCTCCATCAATTCTCTCATTGTTTTCCTCCCAACTGGTCATTAGAACACAGATTAGAATTTATGTGTGGCTACTTAGAGAATGAACCAGCTGTAAGAATGCGATCGGTAATTCACGATTGCCACAGTGAAGGAGAGTTTTACCATGCCTTCCTCTCAGCATATTGGTCTCAAGCTACACAAGACCGTGTAAAACATAGCATCATGATGATGAAACACTTTGAACAATCTGAATTTTCCAGTCTTGTCAAATATTTTGAAGACATGTTGCATAAGAATCAATATCTTTCAAACCCATACAGCCCCTCAGAACTCATCCGCATTTGCTTACTCAAATTGCCTGAACATTTACGACATATTATTTTGGCAGGGCGTTGCAAAGACGACATTGAAGCATTTCAGGGACTGTTACAAGAACTGGAAAGTGACACTGACAATCGCGGAACGCGAAACCAGGAACACAACAATTACAGGTCACATCCGTCGCAATTCCGCGATGAAAGAAGTAATAATTTGACACGACAAGGCTATTATCACAACACAAATCGTGACCAAAACAGACACCACCCTTATGACAACCGTTGGCAGAGTAATAATAGTTACAGAGAAAGATCGCATTTCCGTAGTAATGAATATGACAGAGACAATCATAGAAATAGACAATATGACAACCAGAACTATTATTATCAAGGGAGACAGAATAACTTCAGACGCAACAGTTCAGCGCGCAGTTACGACTCAGGGAGAAATTCTCCACCACATGACCGACAAACAAGAAACTATGTAAACTACCGACAAAACGACAGACGTGAATTTCATCAGAACTGGCGGGATTCTAACAGAGCTGGGCCCTCTCGGCAAGGCGAATTTGTAGAAGTTAGGTCTCCTAATCCCAATAACGACGCGCGCCAACAAAGAGACAGACAATGACTCGCACAGCAGGCAGCTGCGTGCGGCCGCTGGCTCAGGGAAAAATAACAAAGACGCTAGCCTTGAGAAAAGATTTAGCATTCTTTACCGATGTAAACAACATGATAATTGCTTTGAAGTTGAAAGTCTGCGTACTAGGAAGAGTAAAGGTTTACACCACATTTCACATGTAAAACCGCTTACTGAGAGATAATCTGCTTTTTAACTCTGTCTTTGCCATAAAACTTTTCACTTTACATTACTAGTATGCTTTGAAAGACTTAAGAATCTGTTAACATACAACAATGTTTGAAGTTAAATATCCAATCAAGAACCAAGAGAACTTATTTAAACAGAAATGACGAATGCATTGTTATAGTGAACAGACGTCACAGTGTTATTGTGTGTGTACATTCTTGCTTGTTTGTTGCACGATTACATAACGACTATAAGGCTCACATACTTAGAACATTTACCAGTACTGCTAATGAGATTTTAATGCAACATTTTGGTTTATTTGAAAATACATTCTGAATTTAAAGTACTTTCTGTGAGATACCAGATGACACAGAGGTTAGTTTATGTGACAGCTACACGATTTTTATCACGACGCTACTAATGAGTGGCAATTTACAATGTTGCTTTTGTGGTGTATCTGTTTTATACCTGCACAGTTTTTCTGAATTCTTCTGGAAATCAAAACATGTTTTATTAGTAACTTTTGTGGTATAGCTACAAGGAGACAGCCTTTTCCATAGCACAACAATACGTTACAGCACAGTACTTTCATCATCACAACAATAAGCGTAATAACTAAGACATTTATACGCAAAGCATTTCACTTTTGTGTATTATGAGGTAAGTACATTGACTTCTGCAGAACTTAGCTTTCGGAGGACGATAACTACGACACTTCCACAGAGATTATGTTGCAACAAGACGCACATTTAGCGCTACAGGACACGCATTTGAGTGATTAATTTTGTACTTAAAACATTTATTTTTAAAGATATTTGGAGTACAATGATACAAAGGTTTTCTGTGATACATTTCATTCCATTGCTGTAATCTGTAACACCTGAGGGTATAATTGCATAAATCCTCAGGGGGGTACACGCTTACTTTGTGTACCATGTGTTTAGCAAGCACAAGGAGCCCTAGCTAATATGGTGTTTGCTTATACAACTTTACACATCGGTACCATATTTCTCTAACACACAAATTACACAGCTATCTGATCATTTAACTGAGAGAGACAAACATTTATTTTACTATATCAGTGACAGATGTTTACGTAATTACACAGTTGGATAACTTCACACTTATGAAACTGTATTTTGTCTGTACTTTGTAAACTGTTCATATTTTTTTCGGAACCATTGTGATACTATGAGAGCTTTGAATGATGTATTTGGTATGAGATCATGATTTTTAAAGTACGTTTGAGGTAGATGACACTATTGAAATGAGCAGAGAATTTTTTAGGCTTAGAAATTATTGGAGGAAGTTACGACGATTTTGAGATTTGACTGAAGTGTTATGATGTTATTATTACGACGACGATGTGTATTATGTTGTTGAGGAATGTTTATTATGCTACGTATTTCTCACGATGAAATATTGAAGAAGTGTCGACGAATATGTATATGTATAATGAGGTAAGGAATAATGAGTAGTGTTTAGGGACTCTGATTTATGAAAAGGATGTTGGAAACCAAGAAACATACTTTAAGAGTTATGAAATGTGTGACTGTATCACAATGCTGACGAATATTTTTTTTGGACACTTATATTTATAGGATTTTGTTTCTACAGATTTGCAACGCTAATTCTTGACCTGTGAAGTATTTTTATGTGAGACTGTCACTTTAGCGAAAATTGCTGTCGTAAATATTTCCGTACGAAAGTTAAGTGACCACCTGCACGTAATGCGTCGCGGGCACCCAGCTGTGTCAGACGCCTGGAGAAAAAGCCATTATTGTGAGCCCTTGTCAGCGGCACAGGTAGAACAAAAAAAAAGGGGAGGCCATTATCCTCGGAAATATTCTTACATCTGCAACCCTGATAAAGACAAGCGTCTTTCTATGAGAGTTGAGAGAATTTCTACTAACTTATGAAATGTCACATGACTACTGAATGATATTTTTATGCTTTGCTTTTCGTAGTTGCTTATTTCATTTGATACCTGTTTTTCAGCTGTGTTGCAGCATTGCTTTTATAAAATGAAATGCATTTGCTAATGTGAACACTTTCTGTCAACAGATCTATTAAATAATTATGTTATGATCCACATTCTTTAAAAAAGGGAGCACTTGGAAAGGAAAGAACAATAAGAAGGAACTAGTAACAGTAACACGTAATTTTCTTTTCAAGTACATGGTAATATTTCTTTTCACAATAAGTTGTTGTGGTGCACCACTTTAATTACTTAGACATTAAGATGTGATTATACATTTCCCTTATCTGCATTGTTATCTTTAGTGTAATATTTTTTTTGCTTGCGCTATGTCATGTTTAGGTATAAGTTGCTGCTGTTTGCCAGGCATAGTGTTATTGAATTTGACTTTTGCTCATTTATGCTGCTAGCTTTGCCAATTTGCATTTTTTTGCATTGCTGTTTGTGTTGATCTGTTATGTGATGCTGCATTGCCTCGTTCCTTAGTTTAGCATCTGAGCTCAGTAGATTTAAGTTAGCTTAAGAGGGGGTAGACTATATGAGAAACTGACTATGGAGAATAGGTAAAGAATGCATTGCGAAGTTATATAAAAAAGGATTTGGGCCCAAATGAGTATTGTACAATCAGAAATAATTATTTTGAAAGAAATATGAACAGAATACAGAAAGCATGCTTGGATAAGATTTTTTTGGTGGAAGCAAAGGTTGAAATAAGACGAAAGATCTATAGAATGAAGTTTTGGGTTGGACTGCAGTACCAAATGTTACACTGAAAACGAACCCTGTCCTTTCCTATTGTTATCCCACTATGTGTTTGTGTACCCTTGAGTATTTGTTTTCTTCCTGTCTCTGTGTAGTTTCATAGAATTTTTTCTTCTTTTAATATTAAGCTACATTCACTATGATGAGGAATACTGTTATCCTCGAATATAATTGGCATTAATAATATGTTATTTACTTTGTAAAGATGTTATATATTGTTAATTCTGTTCTGTTTAATGCTCATGTGTGAAATTGATGTTTCAAAAGTTATTGTGATCTTTTATGTATGTACTCATGTCATAATTCCTGTAACACTGACGTATATGTCTATTTCTATTCTTTTGTAAAGCCTGTGTTACTGCAATTGTTATCTATATTGCTATGTTTTTAATGATGTATTTTGCACCTTTGTAATTGTATTCTTATGTTATAAAATTGTAATTGTCACCAGTTCATGATATTATTAACTTGTTAGTTACATTTCACTGCACACGTTTCTGTTGGTCATAGTATATGGACAATATGTGAGAAGTTGGGACTGTTAGTGTTTGCACGTGTGTTACTAATTCAGCAAGGGACTGGATAACAGCATTGCTTGCTCTAAGAACAATTTCAAAAACTTTGTGAGTGCACAAGTGGTGGTTTATGGACTTGCTATATTATCCGCAAGACTCTTCAATGGTGATTGTGCACCTGCACAGTCACAACAGATGGCTGCTGGCTATCTCTACAAGGACTACAGTGGGTCTGCATCTTTGATGACCCACCAGCACCATTATCTCTACAAGGACTACAGTGGGTCTGCATCTATGATGACCCACCAACGCCATTATTTCTACAAGGACTACAGTGGGTCTGCATCTTTGATGACCCACCAATACCATTATTTCTACAAGGACTGCAGTGGGTCTGCACCTCTGGTGGCCCACCAATACCGTAATCTCTACCAGGACTACAGTGGGTCTGCTCTGTGATGACCTACCTACCAATACTCTTCAAAATTTCGACTGACTCTGCTGTGGGTTTGCTATGTTGTGGCCCATTATCTGTCAGCATGTCATGAGTCAGCACTGTCTTTCCGTTGGAAGGACAACGCTACTTCTTCAAGACAGCATGGAAATCCACTACTTCTGTGTGCATTTTCTTTTACTGCTCAGACTTTGAGAAAAACACTGCTATTTTACTGTGATGAATCAGGACTATCTTTATGGACTGTGAGAAAATTTTAGCTTTTGACCAACATTGTATCAATAAGTGTGTGCATTTGATTTCTTTGTTATTGTAATTATGAAAAATTTTTCAAATCTGTATTGGCCACTGCCCAATCCCATTTGTAAAATATTTTTGTGGGGAGCATGGGGGCTATGTAAGTAGGCTGTTTATGTTTTCTCTATGTAAGTAGGCTGTTTATGTTTTCTTATTGGCAACGTTACGTAGCGCTCAATATGAAAATCACTGGCTGTGCTGTGTGCAGTCTGTGGCTAGTTTGCATTGTTGTCTGCCATTGTAGTGTTGGGCAGCGGCAGCTGGATGTGAACAGCGCGTAGCGTTGTGCAGTTGGAGGTGAGCCGCCAGCAGTGGTGGATGTGGGGAGAGAGATGGCGGAGATTTATAATTTGTCATGAACTGATATATATATTATGACTTGTGATGATATTAAGGTAAATACATTGTTTGTTCTCTATTAATATCTTTCATTTGCTAACTATCCCTATCAGTAGTTAGTGCCTTCCATAGTTTGAATCTTTTATTTAGCTGGCAGTAGTGGCGCTCGCTGTATTGCAGTAGCTTGAGCAGCGAAGATTTTTGTGAGGTAAGTGATTTGTGAAAGGTATAGTTTAATGTTAGTCAGGGCCATTCTTTTGCAGGGATCTTTGATAGTCAGATTGCGTTGCGCTAAAAATATTGTGTGTCAGGTTAAGCTCAGTCATGAATAATTGTTCAAAGGGGACGTTTCAGCATAATCGTACTGGAATGGATTTCTGCCCCTATGTATGCGCATTATATTACATTTATCTACGTTTAGGGAAAGCTGCCAGCTGTCGCACCATGCATTAATCCTCTGCAGGTCCTCCTGGAGTACGTACGAGTCTTCTGATGTTGCTACTTTCTTGTAGACAACCGTGTCATCTGCAAATAGCCTCACGGAGCTACCGATGTTGTCAACTAAGTCATTTATGTATATTGTAAACAATAAAGGTCCTATCACGCTTCCCTGCGGTACTCCCGAAATTACCTCTACATCTGCAGATTTTGAACCGTTAAGAATGACATGTTGTGTTCTTTCTTCTAGGAAATCCTGAATCCAATCACAAACCTGGTCCGATATTCCGTAAGCTCGTATTTTTTTCACTAAACGTAAGTGCGGAACCGTATCAAATGCCTTCCTGAAGTCCAGGAATACGGCATCAATCTGCTCGCCAGTGTCTACGGCACTGTGAATTTCTTGGGCAAATAGGGCGAGCTGAGTTTCACATGATCTCTGTTTGCGGAATCCATGTTGGTTATGATGAAGGAGATTTGTATTATCTAAGAACGTCATAATACGAGAACACAAAACATGTTCCATTATTCTACAACAGATTGACGTAAGCGAAATAGGCCTATAATTATTTGCATCTGATTTATGACCCTTCTTGAAAATGGGAACGACCTGCGCTTTCTTCCAGTCGCTAGGTACTTTACGTTCTTCCAGCGATCTACGATAAATTGCTGATAGAAAGGGGGCAAGTTCTTTAGCATAATCACTGTAGAATCTTAAGGGTATCTCGTCTGGTCCGGATGCTTTTCCGCTACTAAGTGATAGCAGTTGTTTTTCAATTCCGATATCGTTTATTTCAATATTTTCCATTTTGGCGTCCGTGCGACGGCTGAAGTCAGGGACCGTGTTACGATTTTCCGCAGTGAAACAGTTTCGGAACACTGAATTCAGTATTTCTGCCTTTCTTCGGTCGTCCTCTGTTTCGGTGCCATCGTGGTCAACGAGTGACTGAATAGGGGATTTAGATCCGCTTACCGATTTTACATATGACCAAAACTTTTTAGGGTTCTTGTTTAGATTGTTTGCCAATGTTTTATGTTCGAATTCGTTGAATGCTTCTCTCATTGCTCTCTTTACGCTCTTTTTCGCTTCGTTCAGCTTTTCCTTATCAGCTATGATTCGACTACTCTTAAACCTATGATGAAGCTTTCTTTGTTCCCGTAGTACCTTTCGTACATGATTGTTATACCACGGTGGATCTTTCCCCTCGCTTTGGACCTTAGTCGGTACGAACTTATCTAAGGCGTACTGGACGATGTTTCTGAATTTTTTCCATTTTTGTTCCACATCCTCTTCCTCAGAAATGAACGTTTGATGGTGGTCACTCAGATATTCTGCGATTTGTGCCCTATCACTCTTGTTAAGCAAATATATTTTCCTTCCTTTCTTGGCATTTCTTATTACACTTGTAGTCATTGATGCAACCACTGACTTATGATCACTGATACCCTCTTCTACATTCACGGAGTCGAAAAGTTCCGGTCTATTTGTTGCTATGAGGTCTAAAACGTTAGCTTCACGAGTTGGTTCTCTAACTATCTGCTCGAAGTAATTCTCGGACAAGGCAGTCAGGATAATGTCACAAGAGTCTCTGTCCCTGGCTCCAGTTCTGATTGTGTGACTATCCCATTCTATACCTGGTAGATTGAAGTCTCCCCCTATTACAATAGTATGATCACGAAACTTCTTCACGACGTTCTGCAGGTTCTCTCTGAGGCGCTGATGCAGGTGGTCTATAGAAGCATCCGACTATCATATCTGATCCACCTTTGATACTTAACTTAACCCAGATTATTTCACATTCGCATTCGCTAATAACTTCACTTGATATTATTGAATTCTTTACTGCTATAAATACTCCTCCACCATTGGCGTTTATCCTATCCTTGCGGTATATATTCCATTCTGTGTCTAGGATTTCGTTACTGTTCACTTCCGGTTTTAACCAACTTTCCGTTCCTAATACTATATGCGCACTATTTCCTTCAATAAGAGATACTAATTCAGGAACCTTGCCCTGGATACTCCTGCAGTTTACCAATATTACGTTAACTTTTCCTGTTTTTGGTCTCTGAGGACGGACGTTCTTTATCAACGATGATAATGTCCTCTCTGGTAAGCCGTCAGGTATTTTATCGTTTCGCCCAAGGGGGGGTCCCTCTAACCTAAAAAACCCCCGTGTGCACGCCACACGTACTCTGCTACCCTAGTAGCTGCTTCCGGTGTGTAGTGCACGCCTGACCTGTCTAGGGGGGCCCTACAGTTCTCCACCCAATAACGGAGGTCGATGAATTTGCAACCATTATAGTCGCAGAGTCGTCTGAGCCTCTGGTTTAGACCCTCCACACGGCTCCAAACCAGAGGACCGCGATCGACTCTGGGCACTATGCTGCAGATATTAAGCTCAGCTTGCACTCCGCGTGCGATGCTGGTTGTCTTCACCAAATCAGCCAGCCGCCGGAAGGAACCAAGGATGGCCTCAGAACCCAAGCGGCAGGCGTCATTCGTTCCGACATGTGCTACTATCTGCAGCCGGTCACACCCAGTGCGTTCAATAGCTGCCGGAAGGGCCTCCTCCACATTACGGACGAGACCCCCCGGCAAGCACACCGAGTGCACACTGGCATTCTTCCCCGACCTACCCGCTATTTTCCTGAGGGGCTCCATAACCCGCCTAACGTTGGAGCTCCCTATAACTAATAGGCCCGCCCTCTGTGACTGTCGGGACCTTGCCGGAGAATCGGCCACTGGCCCAACAGGCGAGGCATCCTGTGGTGGCTCGGAAACGATGTCATGACCACTAGGAAGCACCCCGTACCTGTTGGAAAGGGGTAAGGCAGCTGCCACGCGGCCAGATCCCACCTTCGCCTTTCGGCCAGGCACGCGCGAGCCCACCACTGTCCGCCATTCACCCTGGAGTGATGGCTGACCGGTAAGATGCTCACTGCCAGAAGACGCAGCGACATCAGGGGTTCCATGTGATTCCAAGGCCACCGAAGTAGGCATAGGTCTCACCACAGTTGCCCCAACGCCACTACGAGCCGACGCCTGCGCCTCGAGCTCGATGAGCCTAACAGACAAAGCCTCCACCTGCCCCCGAAGAGTGGCCAATTCTCCTTGCGTCCGCTCACAACAACCACAGTCCCTACACATGACTATGTTTACCCTACTCTATACGGTGACAAATTCCCAAGATAATCTTCTGATGAGCTACTCTGATAATCAAGAAACACTCACTGAAATACGAGACGCGAAAACTACGCTAGGTTTTCCCAGAAAAACTATTTAAAAGCTAAGCGCAGCAAATAAGTACAAAAACGCTTTATACAAACAGTACTCGCTGCTGCTGGTGCTCTCGCTCTGGCTGTCACAAGACAACTGCTGATTCAAGTGACTAGTGGCTAACGGCCGCGAAACAAACAAAAGACGGTTTTAGGGCACTTTCTGTTCTAAACGATCAAGAAAACACTAAGAAATCTAACACGAAAACTACGTAAAGTTTTATCAAGAACTGTTAGTTACTATGCAGAGCAGATAAACACAAATAGAATCCCTTCCTTAGTGGAAGGTCGTAAACAAAATGCAAAATAAACGCTTTATACAAACAGTACTCGCTGCTGCTGGTGCTCTCGCTCTGGCTGTCACAAGACAAACCCATTAACAAGAGCCCAGGTTGGAGGTTATTTGTATAAATAACTGAACTACTGTTATCTATAAGAACCAAGAGAGGGTCCATAGTGCATCACTCGCTCACCAGTTCAGCGCTGAACATCACCAATCGCCTAGCAGCTACACGACCACCCACGTCACTTATTCGCTATTGGATACACAAGCCGTCGTCCTTCACGTGCACCCCCGCCGACAGCACGTCACAGGCAGACACATTAGGATACGTACAGGAACACCATCATACACCATCTTAGGACGTTTGAAGCCTGGACTCGTTGGTACACGCCAATCTCAGGGTACTAGTATATGGAAAACCATATGAGGGGACAGATTCTCCTTAGAAACAGGGCTCTTTTCAGACGTCTGGTGGAGATATTTTAATGTAGGAGATTTTTATGTTGAATATAACGTGGCCCTTGATGTTATCGTCATCATGGTCTCTCACCAGCGAACAATACGGAAAATTACTGTCTAACCATATGTGTACCTTTTTAGCCGAAACCTCCAATATACTTTCGGTGGCTACAGCGACTTGCAGGCGGTCAGTACCTTCAGTCCACTGCTCCACAACTGGGACAAAAAGTTTTTAGGAACGTATCGCTGTCATGAGAATTTTTGGTTGTCGCTGCCAGCTGAAGCTTGTCCATGTATGGGCGTATTTGAGAATCATTTGTCGGAGATGTGTTCCTTTACATTTGTAGGATTGGCAATGTAGGTGGTATCACTCATAGTTTTGCATTACTTTTCATGAATTTAGCTGGGTGAGGTTTCTCTTTCTGCATGCTATGTGCAGCCTTGCCTTATTCCTATGTATTTTTCAATCTGTGCTAATGTTATGTGTACCAAATTCTGTTCTTTCGTTACGTTAGTTCATCCTGGAAATGTTAGGTGGACAGAAACCCGAAACTGCACTGGTTACAATTTCGTAGTACTGTCGTTGCAGATGGTCTTCAGAAACCTAAATGGTGGTCAAATGATGGTGACAAATTTACGTCAGCGTCTACAGATATACTCCGCAAGCCACGCACCGGGCGTGGCGGAGGGTACCCTGTAATTTCCTTACCTGTTACACATGCAAAAAGAGCGAGGGAAACACGACCGTCTATACGTCTCCCTATGAGACCCAATTTTTCGTATCTTACCTTCGTGGTTTTTCCCTAAAATGTACACTAACAGCCATTAAAATTGCTACCCAAGAAGAAATGCAGATGATAAATGGGTATTCATTGGACAAATATATTATACTAGAACTGACATGTGATTACATTTTCACGCAGTTTGGGTGCATAGATCTTGAGAAATCAGTACCCAGGAGAACCACCTCTGGCCGTAATAACGGCCTTGATACGCCTGGACATTGAGACAAAGAGAGCTTGGATAGCGTGTACAGGTACAGCTGCCCATGCAGCTTCAACACGATACCACAGTTCATCAAGAGTAGTGACTGGCGTACTGTGACGAGCCAGTTGCTCGGCAACCATTGACCAGACGTTTTCAATTGGTGAGTCGAACATGAACATTTTCTGAATTCAGAAAAGTCCGTACAGGACCTGCAACATGCGGTCGTGTATTATCCTGCTGAAATGTAGGGTTTCGCAGGAATCGAATGAAGGGTAGAGCCACGGGTCGTAACACATCTGAAATGTAATGTCCACTGTTCAAAGTGCTGTCAATACGAACAAGAGGTGACCGAGACGTTTAACCAATGGCACCCCATACCATCACGCCGGGTGATACGCCAGTATGGCGATGAATACACGCTTGCAATCTGCGTTCACCGCGATGTCGCCAAACACGGATGCGACCATCATCTGTAAACAGAAACTGGATTCATCCGAAAAAATGACATTTTGTCATTCATGCACCCAGGTTGGTCGTTGAGTACACCATCGCAGGCGCCGGCTGGAGTGGCCAAGCGGTTCTAGGCGCTACAGTCTAGAACCGCGCGACCGCTACGGTCGCAGGTTCGAATCCTGCCTAGGGCATGAATGTTTGTGATGTCCTTAGGTTAGTTAGGTTTAAGTCGTTCTAAGTTCTAGGGGACTGATGACCAAAGAAGTTATGTCCCATAGTGCTCAGTGCCATTTGAACCATCGCAGGCGCTCCTGTCTGTGATGCAGCGTCAAGGGTAACCCCAGCCATAGTCTCCGAGCTGATAGTCCATGCTGCTGCAAACGTCGTCGAACTGTTCGTGCAAATGGTTGTTGTCTTGCAAATGTCTATATCTGTTGACTCAGGGATCGAGACGTGGCTGCACGATCCGTTACAGCCAGGCGGATAAGATGCCTGTCATCTCGACTGCTAGTGATACGAGGCCGTTGGGATCCAGCACGGCGTTCCGTATTACCCTCCTGAACCTACCGATTCCATATTCTACTAACAGTCATTGGATCTCGACCAACGCGAGCAGCAATGTCGCGATACGATAAACCGCAATCGCGATAGGCTACAATCCGACCTTTAACAGTCGGAAACGTGATGGTACGCATTTCTCCCCCTTACACGAGGCATCACAACAACGTTTCACTAGGCAACGCCGGTCAACTGCTGTTTGTGTATGAGAAATCGGTTGGAAGCTTTCCTCATGATAGCACGTTGTAGGTGTCGCCACCGGCGCCAACCTTGTGTGAATGCTCTGAAAAGCTAATCATTTGCATATCACAGCATCTTCTTCCCGTCGGTTAAATGTCGCGTCTGTAGCACGTCATCTTCGTGGTGTAGCAATTTTAATGGCCAGTAGTGTATATTGGCGACAGTAGAATCGTTCCACAGTCAACTTCAAATGCCGGTTCTCTTAATTTTTTCAATAGTGTTCCTCGAAAGCAACGTCGTCTCCCCTCCAGCGCCTTTCTTTTGACTTCCCGAAACATTTCCATAGTACTTGGGTGTTGTTCGAACCTCTCGGTAATAAACCTAGCAGCCCTCCTCTGAATTGCTTCAACGTCTTCCTTTAATCCGACATAGTGCGGATCCCAAACACTCGAGCAGTACTCAAGAACAGGTCGCATTAGCGTCCTATATGCGGTCTCCTTTGCAGATGAACCATACATTCCTAAAATTCTCCCAATATACCGGAGTCGACCATTCGCCTTCTCTACCACAATCGTCACATGCTCCTTCCATTTCATATCGCTTTGCAATGATACGCCCAGATTTTTAAACGACGTGACTGTGCAAGCAGGACACTACTAATGCTGTATCTGAACATTATAGGTCTGCTTTTACCACTCATCCGTATTAACCTACATTTTTCTACTTTTTCAGCTAGCTGTCATTCATCACACAAACCAGAAATTTTGTCTAAGTCGTCTTGTATTTTTCCACAGTCACTAAACTTCCCATACAACACAGCATCATCTGCAAACAACCGAAGATTGCTGCCCCCCCCCCCCCCCCCTGTCCGCCCCATCATTTATGTATATAGAAAATAATAGCGATCCTGTCACAGGTCACTGGGGCACTCCCGACTACATCCATATCTCTGATGAACACTCACCGTCGAGGACAACGTGCTCATTCCTATCACTTAAGAAGTCCTGCGGCCACTTACATTTCTGAGAACCTGTTCCATATGCTCGCACCTTCGTTAACAGTCTCCACTGAGCACCGAGTCGAATACTTTCCGGAAATCTAAAAATAAGTAATTTCCTGTTGCCCTTCACCCGTAGTTCGCAGTATATCGTGTGAGATACGAACAAGCTGAATTTCGCCCAAGTGATGCTTACTAAAATTGTGCTGATTCGTCGACATAAGCTTTTCCGCCTCTAGGAAACTTATTGTATACGAACGCAGACGGCGGTGACAGATGCCTACGTTTGGTAGCTGGGTTACGGACTAAAGATTTGTACAATTTACACTGAAGTATTGATATAAATATAAAAAACAGGTAGACCTACATAAAACAGACTATATACAGCGAAGGTTTGATGATGAAAGGTGTCTGGATTTGCCACTAAACAAAGTGACGGAAACTGCTACAGACGTAACTGAACCTTCACTTTTCATGGAATGCCCCTGCAACCATCCTTTGACAGAACTCTCTCCTCCAGGCTCACCTCTTATGAGTGACTCCGTTCGTCACAGGCCATGCCCCGCACACAGGTCTCTACAAATACAACGCTTTCCGCTTTGGCGATCTGCACCATATAATTGCAAAAGAATGTATAACAACGTCACGCTTATGTCACAAATATACTTCAACGAAGCCCTGCTTCTTAATCGAGATCGCGAACGCATGCCTGTGTGGTGGTGCTCGACTCTGAGATAGCCAGTTCGAAACCTGGAGGTGACAGAAAGTTTCACCATCAATGTCTGGCATCAAAGGGCGAAGCGATGTTGACATTAAGTCTCGTCCTCATAAAATACAAACATACACCACATTATGATTCCACCCCTCGTAGTCAAACTATGTGAAACTTGCAAAGTCAAATCGAAAGGAAAAGGTTCGATGTAATTCCGAGACATTCCGATCATTGGCTCCGTCAACAAAGTCAAACATTCTACAGTGACGGTATCAACCAACTGGTCTCTCGTTGAAAGACATGTGTCCGTCGCAAGAGTGACTACGTTCAGAAATAACATGTAGAAATGAGGACTAAACATGTAGAATTTTAACAACGTTTGTTTTATTTAAACAGCTGTAAGATTTTTCATATAAAAAAAATCGGAGGCAGTACTTTGCACCACGCCATCTTACATTTACCTCTGTAGCTTCGTGATACCTTATGGTGTATGTTGGAGGGTTATACAGGGTGGTCCATTGATAGTGACAGGGCCAAATATCTCACAAAATAGGCATCAAACGAAAAAACTACAAAGAACGAAACTCGTCTAGCTTGAAGGGGGAAACCAGATGGGGCTATGGTTGGCCCGCTAGATGGCGCTGCCATAGGTCAAACGGATATGAACTGCGTCTTTTTAAATAGGAACCCCCATTTTTTATTACATATTAGTGTAGTACGTAAAGAAATATGAATGTTTTAGTTGGACCACTGTTTTCGCTTTGTGATACAAGGCGCTGTAATAGTCACAAACGTATAAGTACGTGGTATCACGTAACATTCCGCCAGTGCGGGTGGTATTTGCTTCGTGATACATTACCCGTGTTAGAAAGGACCGTTCACCAATTGCGGAAAAGGTCGATATCGTGTTGATGTATGGCTATTGTGATCAAAATGCCCAACGGGCGTGTGCTATGTATGTTGCTCGGTATCCTGGACGACACCATCCAAGTATCCGGACCGTTCCCCGGATAGTTACGTTTTTTAAGGAAATAGGAAGTGTTCAGCCACATGTGAAACGTCAACCACGACCTCCAACAAATGATGATGCCCAAGTAGGTGTTTTAGATGCTGTCGCGGCTAATCTGCACATCAGTAGCAGACAAACTGCGCGAGAATAGGCAACCTCAAAACCGTCTGTGCTGAGAATGCTACATCAACATCGATTGTACCCGTACTAAATTTCTATGCACCAGGAATTTCATGGCGACGACTTTGAACGTCGTGTACAGTTCTGCCACTGGGCACAAGAGAAATTACGGGACGATGATAGATTTTTTGTACGCGTTCTATTTAGCGACGAAGCGTCATTCATCAACAGCGGTAACGTAAACCGGCATAATATGCACTACTAGGCAACGGAAAATCCACGACGGCTGCGACAAGTGGAACATCAGCGACCTTGGCGAGTTAATTTATGGTGCGACATTATGGGAGGAAGGATAATTGGCCCCCATTTTATCAATGGCAATCTAAATGGTGCAATGTATGCAGATTTCCTACGTAATGTTCTACCGATGTTACTACAACGTGTTTCACTGCATGACAGAATGGCGATGTACTTCCAACATGATGGATGTCCGGCACATAGCTCGAGTGCGGTTCAAGCGGTATTGAATAGCATATTTCATGACAGGTGGATTGGTTGTCGAAGCACCATACCATGGCCCGCACGTTCACCGGATCTGATGTCGCCGGATTTCTTCTGTGCGGAAAGTTGAAGGATATTTGCTATCGTGATTCACAGACAACGCCTGACAACATGCGTCAGCGCATTGTCAGTGCATGTGCGAACATTACGGAAGGTGAACTACTCGCTGTTGACAGGGATGTCGTTACACGTATTGCCAAATGCATTGAGGTTGACGGACATCATTTTGAGCATTTATTGGATTAATATGGTATTTACAGCTGTAGCAGCATGCGTTCTCAGAAATGATTCACAAAGGTACATCTATCACATTGGAACAACCGAAATAAAATGTTCAATCGTACCTACGTTCTGTATTTTAATTTTAGAAACGTACCTATTACCAACTGTTCGTCTAAAATTGTGAGCCATATGTTTGTGACTATTACAGTGCCATCTATCACAAAGCGGAAAAGTGGTCCAACTAAAACATTCATACTTATTTAAGTACTACACGAATATGTAATAAAATGGGGGTTGCTACTTAAAAAAAGCGCCATCTAGTGGGTCAACCATAGTGCCATCTGGTTTCCCCCTGCAAACTAGACAAGTTTCGTCTTTGTAGTTTCTGGGTTTGACGCTTATTTCGTGAGATATTTGGCCAGGTCACAATCAATGGAACACCCTGTACATATCAAGTCTACGTGAAAGAAGTATTTTCTCCAACCCTGTTATACATTTACTAGCAATTCTGTGATACTTTCTGAGTCGTAATGGCAAATTCTTATGTGGGTTGTGTGTTCGTCATTTGTGCCGTGCAATCGTCTTTTACTCTAGCTAAGTTTCGTCGCATTTTATGCAATACTGTTATTTCTGTAGTTTATATCTTAATTTAGTAATACATTATACTTATTATTGTAAGTCTTGTTCAGATATCAAGAGGTCTGAAATACCATAATGTAAAGATGTGCTCAGATGACTATATTAATATAATTTTAGATATGAGATCAACTTGTTGATCACAATTTCTCCTTAGTCAATCAGAAGTTTATTTCACAGTGAAGAGTTCCGTAGGTGAAAACTGCAATATTTTCTTGTGTTTCTGAATGCACATTCTCTGCAGGTGTCCATCGCCAGCTCAGCGCGGTCCATATAGGCAACTGCTGATGCAGTCGAGAAAACATACGGCCGTCCTAACACATTTCCTATACACAAATTACCGATGAGAATTACTACTACACGACAGAACACTCGTGTGCCGCAAAGAGTAATTCCACAGTTATTTACCATAGATCAGACATGGCGTGTACAGTAGGGACGATGATGGAAGAACTCTCCCAAGTGAACTAGCTTATCCAAACAGCTGTGCGATGTTAACATACGGAATCGCCCCTCTCACGCTCGCGCTCAACAGAACAACAACAATGATGGAGTCTTTGCTTCTATATTTCAAGAATTTCTTATGATTGTGATAAAAATGTAAAGAAAAAGACAGTAAAATTTCATAGTGTCTGCAGAACACTAACACTAACGTTGTACAAAAAGACAACTAAATAAATGAAACTGAAATTGTGTAAAACAGTAACTGATGCATTGTTATTTTACGGATCTGAGGCTTAGATAGCAAACTAAGAAGACATACATTTAAAAATGACGTCTTCTTCTTCTTTTCGTTGTGCCTTTGTCCTGCATCGGCGCAGACTTGGCAATGTTGTTAACAGATTTGGTATAGTTAGTTTTTAAGGGGCGGCCGGATGTTCGTCCTGCCAACACTCCGTTACCCCCGGGACGGGACATGTGTACCCAACAGTGATATTCCTGTGAAAGTGAGCAAAGATTTTCTAAAAGTTTGCGAACCGTGTAACGGGCGCGGGACTTGGGGTAACAGCCCGATACTACCTATTGAGCTGTAGGAAATCGCCTAAAATCCCTATCCAGGCTTGCGACACACCAACCCTCGTCGTTAATCCGCCGGATGAATTCTATACGAGGTTGGCAGACGTACCCGCCCAGAAGCGGCGTTTTAACACACACGACTACCCGGACGGGTCAATCGGACAGTGACGTCAGAAATGAAATTCCTCAGATCAGTTAAAGGATGTAAACAAGAAGAAAGATCAAGAACCGAAAGTAATAGAAATGAGATTAAATATTTGCAGTAACAGAAAGAATAGACATATATAAACAGAAATCGAAGAAACCTGTAAACAGAATGTTGCAAGGCAGATATTCTTAAAAAGCTTTGCCACATATACCCAAAGGTGTAAGAACGTAAGTCGACTCAGGTAGCGATAGAACCATGGAGCTGGATCCGGAACACTTTCTTCGAGCCAAATCCATGATTAGAGATAATGATTTCAAGAACGTGTTGTCTTCCTACTGAATTTATGAAAGGTTCAGGAGCCGTAATTAACTATGGAAGGATATATTTTTGTAATATAAAAGCGTAATTAGTTTCACCTGTAACGCAAGATCATGGAACGGGCAGTTATGTCTGAATTCAACAGAACAAGCGGACGCTAGAGGCCAACAGTTTTCGCTCAGCTGCAGTAAACGTCCGAGGGTTATCTCTTTAAGCCGTAAACTGTCTCCTCAAGATTCCGAGTCAGGCGCAGACGGGATTCGAAATATGAACAGCATTAGTTATGACTATAACCTTCCCATAGGCTGCCGTTTGTCAGATTGTGGAAATGATAACAAATTGCTAGAAAAGAGTGTGCTCTAATTAGTCTAGAGATCAGCGCTTTATCTTCGGCCTAGTAATCGTTAACTGAATCTCTCTGGGAGACTTCGCTATACATTTTCTGCTGGTCATCGTTCAACATTTTCTCTGTGAATATTAGTTGTTGAAATGCACAAGGCCGGCCGCGGTGGCCGAGCGGTTCTAGGCGCTTCAGTCCAGAACCGCGCGACTGCTATGGTCGCAGGTTCGAATCATACCTCGTGCATGGATGTGTGTAATGTCCTTAGGTTATTAGGTTTAAGTATTTCTACGTTCTAGGTGACAAATGACCTCAGATGTTAAGTCCCACAGTGCTCAGAGCCATTTGAATCTTTTTTTTTTTTTTTTTGAAATGCACAAGAATACATATTTAAAATGTTACAATTACTTGTGTGTAGCCTTCTGATTCATTCCTGCGTGCCGCACACTTCTATGCAGAGGTTCTCCCATCAAGGGCAGTAACACTACAGCAAATAAACAGAGGCACCAATGCAATCCAGATATGGCTCCAGTAATACAAACATCCAAGTGTTAAAGGGCAGACGACATCCATTGAATTATGTACAATGTTATTCGCCAATATCACCTCACATGTGGATACTACACCACTATAGCTGTACACGTGAGCGTATGATATGATTTGTCTGCAATTTGATTTCATCGCAGAATTATCAAGTGGAAACATACGGAGGCACCTGCTTAAAGTCTCTCATTTATTCTAGCAGTCTGTTCGGACATTTTCGACCACCAATCGTTAGTAAATCGTAATTAAAATGCTCTCTAGTAGTTTATTCCATCTAAAATATGTTCTAAAGCATTGGAACAAGTAGATTTTGTAGTGATCAGCACATAGAAG
Organism: Schistocerca americana; assembly: GCF_021461395.2. NCBI lineage: Eukaryota > Metazoa > Arthropoda > Insecta > Orthoptera > Acrididae > Schistocerca > Schistocerca americana. The sequence continues at coordinate 39,460,034 of NC_060124.1, forward strand.
TGTGTGCTTGTAAATGAATGCTGAAAGCCAGTTCACTTTTAATTGTAAAACTATATAGATCCCCACTGGCAGATTTGGAATTATTTATGAGGAACCTGGATTCCTTACTGTGTTGTCTGTCAGACATCAGCAAGCAGTTAATAGTCTCTGGTGACTTCAACATAGATTTGCTAAGGCATTCTGACAGGAAAAATGATCTGGAAACCTTATTTGGATGCTACAAATTGCTCTCAGTAGTTAACTTTCCAACACAGGTGGATAAAGACAGTAGGTCCCTAATTGATAATGTTTTCTTTGATGATGCAAAAAGCAAGAAAATAACTGTTTACCCAGTAACAACTGCTCTCTCTGATCATGATGCACAGTTAGTCAGGATAAATGACATAGTGCCTTACAGTGTGGATGCACCTCAGTGGAAGTCAGTTGGAATTATTAATGACTACAGGGCAAATGTTTTTAGATTAGTTTACGAGGTGCATTCAGGTTCTAAGGCCTCCGATTTTTTTTCTCGGCTGGTGAATGAGGGGCCACGGAGAGTGTCTTTCATTGTTGGAAAAAGCCAAAAGTCACTAGGAGCCAGGTCAGGTGAGTAAGGAGAATGAGGAATCACTTCAAAGTTGTTATCACGAAGAAACTATTGCGTAACGTTAGCTCGATGTGCGGGTGCGTTGTCTTGGTGAAACAGCACACGCGCAGCCCTTCCCGGGCGTTTTTGTTGCAGTGCAGGAAGGAATTTGTTCTTCAAAACATTTTCGTAGGATTCTCCTGTTACCGTAGTGGCCTTTGGAACGCAATGGGTAAGGATTACGCCCTCGCTGTCCCAGAACATGGACACCATCATTTTTTCAGCACTGGCGATTACCCGAAATATTTTTGGTGGCGGTGAATCTGTGTGCTTCCATTGAGCTGACTGGCGCTTTGTTTCTGGATTGAAAAATGGCATCCACGTCTCATCCATTGTCACAACCGACGAAAACAAAGTCCCATTCATGTTGTCGTTGCGCGCAACATGCCACACGGGCAGCCATATGGTCGTCCGTCAGCATTCGTGGCACCCACCTGGATGACACTTTTCGCATTTTCAGGTCGTCATGCAGGATTGTGTGCACAGAACCCACAGAAATGCCAACTCTGGAGGCGATCTGTTCAACAGTCATTCGGCGATCCCCCAAAACAATTCTTTCCACTTTCTCGATCATGTCGTCAGACCAGCTTGTGCGAGCCCGAGGTTGTTTCGGTTTGTTGTCACATGATGTTCTGCCTTCATTAAACTGTCGCACCCACGAACGCATGTTCGACACATCCATAACTCCATCACCACATGTCTCCTTCAACTGTCGATGAATTTCAATTGGTTTCACACCACGCAAATTCAGAAAACGAATGATTGCACGCTGTTCAAGTAAGGAAAACGTCGCCATTTTAAGTATTTAAAACAGTTCTCATTCTCGCCGCTGGCGGTAAAATTCCATCTGCCATACGGTGCTGCCATCTCTGGGACGTATTGACAATGAACGCAGCCTCATATTAAAACAATGCGCATGTTTCTATCTCTTTCCAGTCGGAAGAAAAAAAAATCTGAGGCCTTAGAACTTGAATGCACCTTGTACAAGAAACTACCTGGGATGAAATTTATAAAGACCAAATACAAATACAAAATTTAATCTATTCCATAATAAATTCATATCAGTATTTGAAAATAGCTCTCTGTAAAAACTAATCAGACAGGACATTAAACAGCCATGTAAAAAACCATAGATAACTAATGGGATTAAAGTATCTTGTGAAAGGAAAAGGGAAACGCATGTTTTGGCAAGAATAAGTAGAGACCCTGCAGTGGTTGTGCACTACACAAACTATTCAAGATTCCTAAGAAATGTTATTAAGAAATCAAGAAACATGCACATAATATCAGAAATCAGTACATCTGACAGCAGAGTTATGGCAATATGGAATATAGTGAAGCTAGAGATAGGATAACCAACCACAGAAGAGGACAAAATTACTATTGAATTGAATGGAAGGGTTATAAATGACAAGTCACAGGTAGCAAATGTATTTAACAATCATTTCTTAAACATAGTAGAAAGGACAGGGGCCAACAGTTCAAGAGAAAGATCACAGCAATACGTTGAAGAAGTAACTCTCATAAAATTACATCATATGAATGTACACTTGACAGCAAAAAAAGTAGGTCACTGCCTAATACAACCAGCATAACGTAGCTGTGTTGCAGGTCCTCTAAACACCAAAAACCCATGGGGTACAGTCGTTTGACTACACACAATTGGTACCGCAAGAGAATACTAGAGAACAAAGGTCTTTATGGCAGTCAGTCTAAGCGTCAACTAATATCGTCATACACATTAGAAAACACTTTCTTAGCGATGAGACACCCCATAACACTCATAAACTAACCTTAATTACAACAAGTGACATTACAAAACTTCTGAGAAAATGGATTATTTTACATATATCGTACAGTAATCTTTAGTCAAAATTAAATACTTGAGGCAATATATGGAGTTACAAAGCTGTATGGCAATTGGAAAAAAGTTTTTCACTCTCGAAAAAGTTTTCCATTAACGTGCTGAACGTCGCTCAACGGCGAATGGCTCTGGAAACTGGATACTGGACGAACCGGTAAAAAAACGCGATTAACGGCAACAAGCACTGTCCGGAAATCTCAACATTAACAGCGAATCACCAGTAATATCACTGTTCTCGTAACACATCAACAGCTACGTGTACACAAATTTGAACTTTAAATGGCATGACCAACGTCGTCGTTCTGGACCTGGATTCAAACCCAGCACCTATAGTCATTGCTAACTAAGCTAAGCTTTGTTTGTGCCTTATTGAGAGGCGATCACTAGGCGTAAAGAGACGTGAAGAATAGACGTTTGCACCAGTATCAGTTATCAATTCAGATCCTGAAAATAAATGACGAAAATGTTTGTACTGAACTGGGAATCCTGTCATAACAGTTACCTTCCTGGGAACTACCCCCAACGAAGTTTAATATTGTGTCATTCACAAGGAACAAGGTATGCTCATGTTTAAAATTGAAATGCCATCATGTAAAGTTTGTGACAGGGATGCGAACCCAGCACCTAATCGGATTGTTAACGAAGTACGTACGATCAGAAGCTAAATAGCCGCCCGCTGGTGGCCGAGCGATTCTAGGCGCTTCAGTCTGGAACCGCGCGACCGCTAAGGTCGCAGGTTCGAATCCTGCCTCGGGCATGGATGTGTGTGATGTCCTTAGGTTAGTTAGGTTTAAGTAGCTCTAAGTTCTAGGGGACTGATGACCTGAGATGTTAAGTCCCATAGTGCTCCGAGCCAGCCAGAAGTTAAATATCAAATGTTTTCACCAATAGCGAGATGTTGGAACCTTAAATGACGATAGAATTGTTTTTGCCTGACTGGGATTCGAACCCAGCATCCAAAAAAAGAAAAATGTGTGTGAAATATTATGGGACTTAACCGCTAAGGTCATCAGTCTCTAAGCTTACACACTACTTAACCTAAATTATCCTAAGGACAAACACACACAACCATGTCCGAGGGAGGACTCGAACCTCCGCCGGGACCAGCTGCACAGTCCATGACTGCAGCGCCTCAGACCGCTCGGCTAGAACCCAGCATCTAGCGCTGTCATTTTCTAGCCAGGAACAGACGATAAATAGCTATTTTTGGTTCACCAGTAGAGAGATGTGCGCATGTTTAGCTAGACATCAGGCGACGAAAAGTTCTGTGCTGAATGGAATTTAAACCCTGCACACGTGGATATGAAGACACTTTAACTATCAAATTCTTTTCCAATAGTAACTAGGAGTGGCATGTTTGTACTTTCAATGATGTGATGGAAAATACTCTGCTGGCTAGAAGCTGAATCCACAACATATCGTTGTTGGTGATCACAACGAACACAACGTCACACCCATATCCGTTTTCGCCAGTAGGATGGAGAGGAATGTTTCAACTTGAAAAGATGTAAGGAAACGTTTGATCTTGTAATGTTGTGATAAAAAGCTCATCATATGGCTGTGAGTTCAAACGAGCACGTTACGGCTGACAACGCACGAAGAGACGCTGAAATTGCAACCATTTTTCACTAATAGTTCGGAGTGCACATGCTAGGGCTTGAAATGAAATAATGAATATTTTGTGCTGATCAGGATTCGAAACCAGATAGGTGTCTTTCGAGGAGGCCTAGAAGAGTTTGCAATCTTGGGGAACACAGTGAAATCGAATTCGAATCCCAGTCCAGCACCACAATTTTCAACGTCTCAATTTCAAATAAAGTAAGAGCCTTGTGAACTTACACGGCCATTGGTTCGTTAAATGAAATACGTTTTCTAGTTTACGACGGCCTGCTGGAGACAGAGTCTCTGCCTTCTGAGGTTTCTCCATCTGTCACAGCTCAAACGAATGCCGCTCTGCCCCAGTCGGCAGCAAGGGATGTTATCTTTACTGCGGGTATCGAACTACAGAGCTTACTGGCGTTCTGCACTTGGCGTTACTAGGGGTGAAGGAGAGTTACTTTTGTGTGTTAAAAATCTACGCCTGACGTGAGATGTGAATCTACACTTTTTATACATCAATACACGATTAATCTTCCAGACCACAGAACCCCATGCCAAGCACATAATTATGAACTGCAGAGTATTCATTTAGATGTAGATGCAGATGTCAAGGGACGCGTAACAAGGAGGAGGGCGGGATCTGGGAATGGATAGAAGTGCAAAATATAAACGTGAAATGCTTGCAAAGTATTGCTTACTTAGATGTGTGTCACAGTTCGTTTTATCTTAGGACCGAGAGATAAGGAAGGACTGTTCTCAGAACGAAGAATGGGTTATAGGGAAGGGGAGATCAAAGAATACGGTCATGGGTGTTGAGAGGAATGATAGAGAGTAAAGACAGCAGCAATTAAAAGAGAAAATGTACCGTGAATGGAAACCGCTAGATTTGTTTATAAAGCTTGGGGGAATGGAATAGAAGGGCACTTGCGACGATAGTGTCAGAGAGAGAGAGAGAGAGTGAGAGAATAGAGGAGATATTACAATGAGTAAACATAATATGAAATCGTTTGCGTATTGAGTGGAGGACGGAGGATGTATTCATGGATGGAGGGGAAGAGAGGGATGTTTTTGAAATAACAAAAATTACTGTGACACATTCCATCTAGGCTGATTGGTTTGTAAGTATCTAGACAGGGTATATATGAAATCAAAATAGAATATTTAGCAAACTGTATATTCAAAAGCAACCCACTTGAATTAAAAAGGCATCTTTTCTGTTACCACGCGATCTTCCACCAGCTCCCAATGAGGAAAAATGACGAAGAAGAAGACATAACAAAACATTTTAAGGACTCTAATATTTTATCCAGTATCCTTCATTATTTTGTACTTCTATCACGCGTCTTGGCATAGAATGTATAAGCCGTCGGGCGTAACAGCCTGAAGAAGCAACTTCCTGCCAGGCTTCCAGGACGCAGTCCCAAAGAGCGTCCGCAGTAGTTGGTTGGTTTCGTGGCCAGTTCTCTGTTAATGTTCTGGCGACCTCAGCCCACATGTTTTCCATGTGGGGTTCATATCAGCCGCCCGTGGTGGCCAGTCCATGACGTTGACGCCAATCGTGGAGAACCGCTGCTGAACATATGCAGACTTGTGAATGGGAGAATGGTCCTCTTGCAGTGTGACGTCCCCTTCTGCGTGCAGCATCGCACTGACGGAAGCATTACATTTTCCAATATGTGGGCATACTGCACGCTGTCCAGAGTTCCTTCTATCCTGTGAAGAATTCGCGCCACTCTCGCAGAAATCCAACCCCAGCAGGTAACAGATAGCCGGCCACTTCTTCTCGTCGTGGTTACATATTCGCGTCGATGTCGAGTACCTTGAGGCCTGTAAACGATTCGTGGACCGTCGTTACTGGTGGAAAACACCTTCTCATCAGTGAAAATGACGTTGTCCCACGACGCCCTCAGATGGAGCTCCGCAAATGCTAGCCGGTATAAAACGTTGTCTTCGCTGAGCTCTCAAGGTATCGGCATGCATGATACCCACTACTAACAAAGCCTATCCTTGCACAACCTATCGCAGGCAGCAAGACAACCGCTACTGCTCTTCCCGACCTAACTTTCGCAGAGGTTTTTTTCCCTTGGCTCTTGCTTTGGCACTTTTTTTCCTCTGCCCTTCAAACCGCTACCCTTCGTCAGATTTCGACCAATCTATCTCCAGATGAGCGCGTATTAATGGTTAATCCTAACCAGACGTACGCAAACATCGCAGTACCTACATCCTGCGACACCTCACTTTAGTGAATACTAACCCTTATGCAGAGATGGCAGTAGATCTTTTGTGTTGGCCATCATGCCGGTGTGGGCGTGGAGGGGCTCCACCTCTTATAAAAAAAAAAGCTCTCGTTTCACGGCGGATCGTCACGCATGCAGTCCAGCGTCCCTTAGCCTTCGGCGAATCGTGTCACTGGAGCCGGGGAAGTTGGTCTCCCACCGCAACTGCTTCGCGTTCAGAAAGGGATTTTCTCTGCTCCTAGACACTAGGTCCCTGTCTTCCTGCTGTGAGCTCACTCTCTTCTTGCCAGAGCCAGGGGCCGTGTTGGGTGCCTCTTTCAAGGCAGATCCTCCACCATCTCGTTGCAGTGGTATGTGGTACGCCATACCGTCTGCCAGCTTCTGTGATGGAAAATCCTCTTTCTTCAATGAGAGCGACGACTCTATCTCGAATAGACCTCTCCCAGTGAGCCATTACGGCAGACAGCCTGATGCGTATTTCTGTTTGCCGCTCTAATACTGATACCAGGAGAGGAAGTAAACATATTTACGTCAAACGGAGCGGCAGAGGCAGAGGTATGCGGCGCAGCCGTGCTGGCTCGTCCCGGGCTGGTGGCCCACCAACGCCACCGCCAGCTCACTCACCTCCGTCTCGCCTCGGCCAGCCTGGCTGGCCCGTAGCTCGCGAGCCGCGGCTAGCACAGGCCCGGACCTCAAGGACACGATCACCCTTTGAAGGATCAAAAGTTACACCTAACCTACCCAAGTCTGTAGTATAAACTAACGCAGCTACAGCTATTATGCTACAACATGTGCCGGCACACCTAAAGTGGACGATTCATTCAAATATTTGACGAAGAATACGTTCAAAAATACATTCATTTTAAACATAACTACCACAAAATATTTCACCTAGCTAGCAATAGCATGACGCAGGAAACTATTCTTTCTTTTAAGCGCTCTGCATTAGGTGTAGCCTCAAGAAAACGTGTATTCAACCACGACAACTGAGCAGAATGTAAAAGTAAACAGGTTTGGCGGCAGCTTCTCCAAATAATAGTATATACGTAGTATATAATACACGTTTTGTGCACTTATAACATGTACTCAGTGTCTCTGAAACAATACGTGCTGCACGACGGAAATTACTATCTGCTGAGGCACTTCATTTGCATCTCAATGATACACGACTACTAGAGAACATTGCTCTTTACGGCAGTCAATCCACCTGTAAATTAACACCATGATATCGCAGATATTAGGCAACACGTTACTAGGGATGAGAAAGGCCTTAAGGTTTGCAACTAAACATGCTACTCCTAGCTACTACTGAATAAGAATTTGATTATTAACGTGTCTTCATAACCATGTGTGCTGCGTTCGACTCCCAGTCATCATAGACGTTTTCGTTGCCTTATTTCTAGTTAAACGTGCTCACATCTCGCTAATGGTGGACCAACATTGGACATTTCTCGTCTGTTTCTGGTTAGACAACGACGGCGGTAGGCGCCGGTTTCCAATCCCGGTCAGGCAATACAACTTCAGTCGTCATTTAAGGTTCCAACCTCACTACTGGTGACAAACTGTGATACCTACATTATGATTTTACGTACTTATTCAACAATCCGATTAGATGCTGGGTTCGCATCCTTGTCACCAGCATTACATGATGACATTTCAATTTCAAACATGTGCATCCTTTGTTCCTTGACAATGGAAAAATATATACGACGTCTTTCGAGGTTAATTACCAAGAAGGTAATTGTCATGTTTGGGTTCCTGGTTTCCTACAAACATTATCGTTATTTACGTTCAAGTTGAGAATTGATAACTGATACTGGTGCAAACGTCAATATTTGACGTCTCTTTCTGCCTAGTGATCGAGTCTCGATATGGCACAAAGCTTTGCTTGGTTAACAATGGCTTTACGTTCTGGGTTTGCATCCGGATCCAGAACGAAGACGTTGGTCATGTCATTTAAAGTACAACTTCGTGTACTAGTAACTGTTGATGAGTAATGTGAACAATGATATTACTTGTGTTTCGCTGTTAATGTTGGGATTTCCGTATAGTGCTTGCCGCCGTTAATCACGTTTTCTTTTAACTGCTCAGTATTACATGAAGTTGATGCGAAACCACTCCCCGCTGAACGTTGAACGACGATCAGCATGTGTTGGGTAAACCTTTTAGACAGCAAAGAACTTGTTTTCAATTGCCGTACAACTTTATAAATCCATATACTGTCTCAAATATTTAATTGTGTCTAAGAATTACTGAACGATTTATGTGAAAAAATTAGTTGTCCCATAACGTTTAACTTGTCACTTATTGTAAGTAAGTTTAGTTTACAAACGTTAAGGACTGTCTGATCTTTTATGTACTATCGTTGTGTTACTTTACATCTGGATGGACTGTCATAAAGACCAGTGTTCTCTAGTAGTCTCTAGTGGTACCCATTGTGTATCTTACAACGACTGTACTGTGGAGGGTTGCAACGATGTGCAACACAGATATGCTACGTTGGTTGCACACATTCAGGTGCAGCCTACACCTTGGAATTCAGGCGTGACCCACTTTTTTTGCTGTCGAGTGTACCATCAACTTCTGAAATTAAGAGGATCATACATTTTCACAAGAATAAAAGCTCTTCTAGTTTTGGTGGAATTTCCAATAGAGTACTAAAGATTTGTTCCCATATAATAAGTCCAGTATTGTCCGAAATATGTAATGCATCACTAACATTTTTCCAGAGAGACTAAAATATGCCGTTGTTAAGCCCCTCTTTAAGAAATGTGGTAAGACAAACGTCAGTAACTACCGATCTATTTCACTACTGACATTTTCCAAAATTTTCGAGATGCTGATATATTCCAGAATTGTATCTTACATTGGCAACAGTAATATCGTCAGCAAATCACAGTTTGGGTTTCAGAAGGGTTGCTCTTCTGAGAATGCCACTTACATGTTCACACACCAGATATCATAAGCATTAAATAACAAAAACGCACCGATAGGTATCTTCTGTGACCTATCCAAGGCATCTGATTGTGTGAGTTCTAGTAAACTCATAGATAAATTGAAGTTTTATAGGATTGATGGTATAGCCAACCAATGGATTATGTTATATCTAACTAAACGAATGCAGAAAGTTGTACTTACAAGGGAACCTCCCCATCGCACCCCCCTCAGATTTAGTTATAAGTTGGCACAGTGGATAGGCCTTGAAAAACTGAACACAGATCAATCGAGAAAACAGGAAGAAGTTGCGTGGAAGTATGAAAAAAATAAGCAAAATATAGAAACTGAGTAGTCCATGCACAACATAGGTAACAACAACAACATGGTGGGCTCAGGGGCGCCGTGGTCCTATGGTTAGTGTGAGCAGTTACGGAGCGAGAAGTCCTTGGTTCAAGTCTTCCCTCGAGTGATAATTTTAATTTTTTTATTTTCAGACAATTATTATCTGTCCGTTCGTCTGTCCGATGCGAGATAACTGCGCCGTAGTATGGGGACGCTACACCTAAACAAACGTCGAAACACACGACGTCAGTCGACTACAGCGCACGGAAGAGAGAGTATTCCTGCTAACGAGGCTCCCTGGCTGGCAGTTGACTGTTCGCTACTTTGGACGAGAATGCATTAAATACGTGAGGTGTATTCCGCGGGCAATGTGAGTCCAGCAAATACAGCTCGCGACTTCATTGGAGAGGCACCTCATTTCGTCTATTAATCGCACTATTTTGCGGTGCGGTCGCAAAACACAGACACTAAACTTATTACAGTGAACATAGACGTCAATGAACGAACAGACAGATCATAACTTTGCGAAAATAAAGAAAGTAAACTTTTCACTCGAGGGAAGCCTTGAACCAAGGACTTCTCGATGCGCAGTTGCTCATGCTAACCACGGGACCACGGTGCTCCTGAACTTACACTATCCTTGATGTTGCCTATCTTGCGCATGGACTACTCAGTTTCTATATTTTGCTTATTGTTTTCATAGTTCCACACAACTTCTTCCTGTTTTCTCGATTGATCTGTGTTCAGTTTTTCAAGGCCTATCCACTGTGCCAACTTATAAATAAATCTGAGGGGGGGTGCGATGGGGAGGTTCCCTTGTTAGTAGTAATTCAACCAACAGAATCCAGTGACATAATTCTGACTGGAGAGAAATCATATATGGGTTCCTCAAGGCTCAATCTTAGGTCAACTACTGTTTCTCATATATGTAAATGATCTACCGTCTAATGCACAACAAGCAGAATTAGTTCTTTTTGCAGCTGACACCAGTATTGTAATCATTGTAATCACTCCCAGTATACATACAGAAATGAAGAAATGGTGAACGAAATTCTCAAAAGTATCATTGACTGGTATTCTACGAATGGCCTCACCCTGAATTTCACAAAGACATATCATATTCAGTTCTGCACTTCTAGGGGTACTGCAACAGTGATAAGTGTAACCCGTGGTGATGACATAATACATAGTGTGGAAACTTCAAAATTCTAAGGTGTCCATATTGATGAGAATTTAAATGGAAAAAATACAATTTTGAACACCTACAACAACTTAGTTCAGCCACATTTGCACTTAGAATCATAGCAAATTTTGGGGAGACAGAAATCAGTAAGTTGACATATTTTGCTTATTTACATTCAGTAATGACATATGGAATAATGTTCTGGGGTAACTCATGTTTGAGAAAGATCTTCATTGCCCAAAAACGTGCTCTAAGAATAATATGTGGTGCTCACCCATGATTATCTTGTAGACATCTGTTTAAGGCTTTGGGCATTCTGTCTATTGCTTCAGAGTATATATATTCCCTCATGAAGTTTATTGTAAATAATCCACTGCAGTTCACAAGGAACAATGAAATATATAATTACAATACCAAAAGAAAAAATGACATTCATTACTCAACATTAAGGTTGTCTTTAGCACAGAAAAGGGTGCACAATGCGGCAACAAAAATTTTTGACCACTTACCCAGTGATACAAAATGTCTTACAGACAGCAAGGTAAAATCTGAAAATAAATTGAAAAAGTTTCTCATCGATTTTGTGGTAAGGTCGTACGGGACTAAACTGCTGAGGTCATCGGTTCCTAAGCTTACGCACTACTTAATCTAGCTTAAACTAACTTACGCTAAGGACAACACACACACCCAAGCCAGAGGCAGGATTCGAATCTCCGATGGAGAGAGCCGCACGGACCGTGACAAGGCCTCCGAGACCGCGCGGCTACCCCGCGCGGCCACCCTCGTAAAAAAGAAGCGAGGTATAGGACGAGCATTCCTGCTAACGAACAGTCCTCAACATCAGACGCGCAGAGAACTTTTCCCTCAAGCACGCATTGCTGTTCACGTTGCGTGTGCAGTGGAGTTATGTTTCTGGAACCACACAAACCCATAATCGATTTGTTCATGATACGAAAAAAGGAATTTCTCAATCGTACTCACGAATCGCGAGTTTGGCAGTTACTGCGCGTTTCGTTTTATCCAAAAAGTTAGAAGCAACGGCCCTTACTCTCGACAACGCACACTGGACACTTACACGTTTTGAGTGAAGGAGCTTCTGGTGACTGTTAGCATTCCAGCATCGTATATTTTGTTTATTCAAACATCCAGATGATGGAAGTAGGCATCGTCACCTTCAAATGCATTTTCCCGTGTCTCTGAGTGCTTGCACCACAGTCAACTTGTAAAGGTGGTAATGGAGATGTTTTGTGGTGATCTGAAGGGCCAATATCATGCCATTCTTCTTCCTTCTACTCTTCCAGGTGCCCTGAAAGTGTCCAGTCACGAAACAACTTGCTGCCGCCTCCGAACAGGACTTCGGCCTGGAATAATGAAGTATGAACGAAATGCACGCTACACGGAAAAAATCGACCGGCCTGTAGAGGAGTAGGCATCTAAGGCAAACTGGTCTTCAACAGATCCATTGTCGCTACAGAGGCTTACGGTAAATAAACTTTCGGATCCACCGCTTCGCATGAGACACTCCAACAATCGGCCTATCCCTTCGAACAAATGTGTTTCTTCTACAACGTGATTTCTTAGCGCTCTTCAAGCCATTCAGCAAATATTCCCAGCGGATAGGATAGTTCATATGATGCAGGGCACTACCCACCTCTGGCACTGGTGGAAGGAATTGGCGACCTTCTGTTTGGTACCTGGACACGTAGGATCAAGTTGACAGAACAGAGAAAGCAGCCTGTCAGGAAAGTACCACACTTCACTTTAACGTCTCCCTAAACGTCTCCCTAAACTCGAACCTCCGACGAGGGTAGCCGCCTGGACCGTGACAACACGCCTGAGACCGCGCGATTACCCCGCGCGCCTTCTCCTTGACAACTCCTTGTGCTTCTATTCCGTAGAAGAATTTTTATGCTTGTAATGTGTAAAATGCGGTGGATAGGAATTGGTAACTCAACCTGTATATCTTGTTTTCATTTCGGGAAAAAATTATATGGTGACGTTTAGAGTACAAATAGATGTACAAATTAATTTGCAATACGAATGTAGAATGACTCGTTCCACATCATTAGATTTATCGTGCAAAATTATCCACGGAACATGAAAGTAACTAACCAACTAACAAATTGCCAGAAAACTGTTTAGAACAAAATATTGCAGTTGTGATGTCCTTCTTTTTTCCATTTGGTTTCACAGTATATGACATTCATTAAAATTTAATTAAAATCAATAATAGTCCACAAGTTTGTGTAAAGGTTTATTTAAAACACGTCTCCATGATTTTGGACTTGAAAAATTCAGACTCGGGAGGCTATTGCCAAGCTATAGTTTGAAGCCTCATAAGGGGTGTTTCTGGAGTCAACTGAAGAATCATTTTAAAAGACTAAAAATATAATTGCATCAGTCATCGTCTTGTACGAAGATCTATTTTTGAGTATTTACGTGGAACAAGCTCTTGAACGAAGAATATAAACATTCATGGCGTATGTGGATCATTACGTCTTTACATTTTAGCGTATTAACAAAGCCATTTTCAGAACGATGTTCAGTCTCTATACATGCATTACAATGAATACAAAATTTTAGCACACTGTCTACAAAATTCATATTGTCTGTTGTGCAATAAGGAAGACAACTAGGAGTTTATCAGGCACTTTCCCTTGAGTTATACTCATTCAAGACTTCTTTCCACATGAAATACTAATTTCGGACGTCTAGTTCCTGTTTTCAAAATATTTTGTTTAGAATTCTCTGTACAGTTTTGACACTACAGATCTAGAACGCGGCATGGAGCTTTAAACAATAACATGGGACTTGCTTTCTGTTCATTTTAGGGGCCTCACATAACAATAATGTCACAATATGACATCTCCGGTAAAAGACCTGTAATATCTTCGAAAAAAAGGTTTGTCAAGGACTTTTTATGCACCATATTGCAGCCAAAGCTTCAAAAATATCTATTTCTGACAAAATAATGAAAAATACAGAGGTATAAAAATAACATGAACACCTTGATACACGTATTTCGTTTCAGATGTGTGTTTCCTGATTAGCGCTCTCATTTTGTCTTTTGCTTTCCTCTTGTACAGATTCTGCAGTCACTGTAAGGCACAAAGAGAATCGGAGCAGTGAAGAAATCGATTGCCCCGAATACGATTCATCTGCTCCAGTGCCTTCAGGATCGCGTGGAGCTCCGCTGCGAAAACGGTATATTCATCAGGGAGGCGAAGCCGGGTAACATGATCAGGGAACACTACAGAACAGCCAAGGAAATTCGTCTGTTTGGAGCCATCAGTGCAAACGACGGTGAAATGTTAAAAAACAGAGATTGGAATCTAAAATCTGGTGTGCTATCTTTCTTAAAAGTAGTCAAATCTAAAATAAGTTTGGGTCTCCGGAGGAGCCAAGGGGGAAATCTGCTCCAACCGTGACGTAAAACACGAAGACCAACCACAGACATCGCAGCGAGGCAATCCTGTGCGCGAATCCCATAGGGCTACGTCGCATGTTACCGGTGATGAAATAGCCGTGACAGAGGAGGCTGAGCAACGGTGTGGTATGCACGTGTGCATAGTGTGGACAAAGTTTTATAGGCCTGGCGCACTGTAAGTAGCCGTCGACGCATATGAAGTGGCGGTTCACCAGCCTCCGCACAGAGGCTTGGTATGGGGCTAGTTCGGAATGCCCCAGTGGCCAACCGAAGCCCTTCATGGTGCACAACGTCCAACATCTTTAAGTAAGAAGGCCTCGCAGACCTATACACCGTGTACCCATAATCGAGCCGAGATCGCACAAACGCCCTGTAAAACTGGAGCTGACAAGCTCTGTCAGCTCCCCATGTACTGTGGCTAAGACATTTTAAAACAGTTAAAGCCTTAACTGACAGTCGTTTCAGGTAACCACGTAAGCTTCGAGTCAAAAATGAGCCCCAGAAATTCCACCGTGTCTTTAAAAGTAAGAATAATGTCCCTCATCCTCAACTCAGGAAAGGTTAAAATGGATCGAGAACGATTAAAAAGAATACATACAGATTTCTTGGTGGGAAACTTAAAACCACTCTTCATCGCCCAGTCATCTAAACGTCTAAGAGTAAGTTGCAACTGACGCGTTGACGTTGCAAGGCTTGAAAAAGAGCAAACCAAAGAGAAATCATCCACAAACAAGTAACACTGGACAGGACTTTTCACTATGGACGTGATGCTATTAATAGCGATGGCAAAGAGAGTCACACTTAAAACGCTTCCCCGAGGGACACCGTTCTCCTGCTCAAAGCGATCAGACAGGACGTCACCAATTCGGTATCTAAAATATCGTGGCGAGAGGAAAGACTGAATAAAAAGAGGAAGACAACCACGAAAACCCCATTCGTGAAGCTGCTCCAGGATGAGACTCCTCCAAGTGGTATCGTAGGCCTTCTCGATGTCGAAAAATACACCTAGAAGGTGATGACGGCGTAGGAAAACTTGTTGTATAGCCGCCTCCAGGAGGGCAAGGTTATCGAAGGTGGAACGAAACCTCCTGAACTCACACTGAAAGCGACTAAGGAGTTGCCGGTATTCTAACATCCATACAAGGCGGCGGTTGACCATCCGCTCCAAGGTCTTCCCCATGCAACTAGTGAGGGCAACACTACGGTAGCTACTCGGGCTCGTGCGGTCTTTCCCAGGTTTTAAAAAACGAATTAAAACTGCCTCACGCCATGAGTCAGGAAAGTGACCTGACGCCCAAATGGCATTAAAAAGTGAGAGAAGGATTTCTTTGTTGCGCATTGTGAGGTGCCGTAGCATACTGTAATGGACGCTGTCGTGACCAAGGGATGTGTCACGAGCTGCAGACAATGCAGAATCGAGCTCCCACATAGAAAATTGGCAGTTGTAAACTTCATGAGGGGTGGACTGGAAGTCCAGACTACATCTCTCAGCAACCGCTCTATGGCGCTGGAAACCTGGATCTTGACTGGTTGTTGCAGTAACTGTGGCAAAATGCGCTGCCGTAGTCTGGGCAATGTCTCGCGGATCCGTGTCGAGAGTGCCGTTATTCATTACAGCAGCCATGGGGCACCTCCCTCCTCCGCCAGAAGTTCTCCTGATGGTCTCCCACACAATGGAACGTTTGGTGTTCAGGAACTTTTGCCACGACCTGTTCTTGCTCTCACGAACAATGCGGCGACATCTTGCCCTCGCCACCCAAAGGCTGCAAGATTCTCAGCAGTCGGCCGACACTGGAACCGACGCAGAGCCGCACGCCTGGTCCTGATTCCAGAGCGGCATTTGGCATTCGGCACTCCACCAAGGGATAGGTAGCCTCTTCCGGTGGCCTGTGGACTGTGGAATGGATGCTGCAGTGGCGTGGTGGACCGTTTTGGTTATATGATCCACCCACGCCTCAACATTCGCACAGTGTTCGAACTGGGCCAACTGGCTATAAAGTGTCCAATCGGCTCCACTGAGCACCCATCGTGGTGGTCTCCTTTCGGGGCCCACGCCATCTGGCAGGTGAATTCAGAGTGGGAAATGATCACTGTCGTGCAAGTCAGGAACCACTTCCCAGTGAGCACTGGCGGCAAGAGCTGGAGAGCAAAGCGAGAGATCAATGGCAGAGAACGACCCAGTCGCTGTGCAGAAATGAGTGCTCTGTCCTCTATTGAGCAAGTAGGAACAGGATGACAGGAGAAGCCTCTCAATTGCTCTACCCCTGGGACAGATAATTGCAGAGCCCCAAAGCACATTGTGGGCGTTAAAATCACCACAAATAATGAATGGCTGGGGGAGCTGTGTAAGAAGGTCAGTGAGGGCCACTTCATCAAGTGCATCATGTGGGGGCAAGTAAAGCGAACATACAGTCAATGGATGACGCACGTGCACGGACACAGCGACGGCCTGTAAAGTCGTCGTAAGCGAGAGAGGCGAGGAGTGGTAGTCCGTCCTGACGAAAATACCTACGCCTCCTCTAGCTCTCTCTCCACGCAGGTCGTCCTGTTTGTGGAGCGTATAGCCTCGTAGCTTAGGGGAGTATGATGGATGGAAATGTCTCTCGGAGACACAGAGTGGTCTACTCTGAGAGAGTAGACGAAGTTCCTCCACATGCGTCCTGAACCCTTGCAAGTTCCACTTAAGGATGGGAGCCATCTATGATGGGGGTAGCACCTTCATCCTGTCTCTCCGACGGGGCGGGGAGACTGCAGCAGGTGGAGGGGCAGGCGTGGGGCGAGATGATTGCCCCACACGTACGTCGAATTCCATCAACTCTGGGGAGGAGTCAGATGAAGCCTCACGTAAAACAACATCTACATGGTCAGACGGTTTACCAAGGGATTTGACCCGCTGTTGCTGTTGTACGGGAGCTTTCTGCGGTTTGGTGGGCTTTGGGGGAGCCGATGTGGGAGTGGTAGTGGCTGTACTGGGCTTCGGAACATCCTCAGCTGTTGGAGGCGCCAGGGGCTGGCCCAAGTTCGCCACTGTACCTTTGTCTGCCGTTCGCGTAGGGGCCACAGGTTCTGAAACGCTGGCTGCATTACAAGTGCACTGACAGCTGCAGGTGTTAGTGCCAACACTCACCACATCTGTCTGTGTTGAGGCATCGGCTTTTGGAGTGGGCTGCTGAACCATGGATGCAAAAGATGTGGCAAATGTGGGAGGTTACATCGACTTGTAGATCTTTTTGACCTCACCATAGGTGATACGCTTGGTTGTTTTTATTTCCTGGACTTTGCGTTCCTCTAAAAATATTCGGCAGTCCCTACTCCAAACAGGGTGGTTCCCAGAGCAATTGATACATTTGGCTGGAGATGAGCAACCAACTCCTTCATGAGCAGCCTTACCACAGTTGCCACAAGTCGCTTCGCCTTTACATCCGAACGTGGTATGCCCAAAACGCTGGCATTTAAAACAGCGCATTGGGGTCGGGAAATAAGGCCTCACACTAAGGTGAAGGAAGCCAGCTTTAACATGCTCAGGAAGTTTCGTGCTACTGAAGGTCAGAATAAAGAAGTCGGATTTGACAAGATTGCCATCAACCCTCTTCATGATATGTTGGACATCAACGATACCTTCCAGAGCCTACTCACGTTGCAGTTCTTCCTTGGGAACGTCAACTAAATCCCGGCACGTCACAACATCTTTGCTGTAGTTCAAAGTGCTGTGCAGTTCAGTGTCTATGGCATACTCTCCAAGGCATTTAGCAGGTTGGAGGTTAGTTGCTTGCTGGGAAGTGGAAGTTTCCACTAGCAAGGTCCCATTACGTAAGCGCTTCACCGATTTTAAGGAGCTACAGATTCCCTCCAAAACCCTTTTGTATATAGAAGGGCGAAACCTTCTCGAAACTACCCTCCTTCCGTTTCACAATGAGAAACACATTCGGATTACCAGAATGCACGAGCCCTCTTAAGAGACTGGGTGTTAGGACCTTCCAGCGGCCCTCCCTTTCCACTGGGAGGAAGAAAAGAGAATTTCGAAGGATCCATCTCGGTCCCACGAGCAGCTAGGGAACTAGAAGTCCACCTAGACAGAGCCCCGCGTGCCTAGGTAAGCCTTATACAACTGAGGTGTTGTGTCGGTAGCTGGGCCGACACCGTGAAGTCGAGATGGCTGAAAAGGCAAGCTAGACTAATGCAGACGGGCGTGAAGTACTGGAACAGGATACGTAATTAATGTTAGGAAGAAAAGTACGGAGCAGGTTTAATACTTAACTTTACTCAGTCATGGTGGTACATCGATCTTGACGATACACAGGAGACTTTAAGTACAATCACTATATGGCTAATGGCGCCTGGCTAGTTCGTAGCCATTAACTTAGCTGATGGCTATTCTGTCTCTCGGCTAATGAGAGAGAAAGGCTTCGTACATCTGGTCGGTAGCTAGGTTCTCGTACAACTGGGGCGAGTGCTCTCTCGTATCACGAGACCTGCCTTGGTGGTGGCGCAAGGTCTGCGATTACACAGTGGCGACACGCGGGTCCGACATGTACTAAATGGACCGCGGCCGATTTAAGCTACCACCTAGCAAGTGTGGTGCCTGGCGGTGACACCACATGAGGTGCGGCAGGTTCCCCAGAGGTTGCCCGCTAACGACTGTTCCACCTCAACAGCCATGCATCTCATCAGCGCGCAGCACACCTTGAGATTGAGGGGCTGTTTATAGAGGTTTATTCCATCCTCGCGATCCGGGCGGTCAAGCCAAGATCCTCCATTCCCTGAGACACACAACATTCCACCGCCGCGCCGCACGGTGGTCGCTGAAGTATGCCCAGAGCTCACGGTGACAGGGGACTGGCGGAGCTTACCAGTCCCAAGCTCAGGAACCCCGGGTTCGCCAAGCCCGTACCCGGCACCTGAATGCCAACCCCCTGGGGGCGTAGATCCCAAAGACAATCTTGTAAAAATGAGAGTATGCTGCCATAAGCCTATCGTAAAACTAATTTATAATGAGAGTAAAAGTAATTACTGTAACAGAAGTTTGACCGCTGTGCGTCAATAACTACTTTTATATGGAGTTACCACAGCCGATTTTTGGCAAACCGATTTCCAAAAATCGGTTGTGGTTGATTTTTCAAGCACTCAAGTATTTATTCTGAAAATGTGATCAGCTGTTGGATTTTCTATTTCACAATCGATGTTCACTCCTAAGTAAACGCTCAACAGTTTCTAAAATGTGCTTTGGTTGTCAAGTTCCGTCTTGTCGTCTAATCTGGAGTAACATTTTTTATATGAAGGAGACGAAGGAAGGGTGAAAACGTGCTACATCGTCAAACCTCCGAAGGTTGTTCACAGATATTTTCTGAGTATTTTGGTGTGAAAGACCCATGGTCTCTGGTATCTCGTTACAGAGTGATAACATAAATGCGATTTATCGGTCTGTTAACCCAGTTACCTTCTTTTCAGCGAAAATACTTTCACTGTACTGAAACAGCCTGTAATATCCAGTCACAAAAACATTCTAAACACAGAGTAATGCTACAACCCTTAGTTGCAAAAATACTGTGATGTAAGTGCAGTTGTTGCCCCACCAGTTCAGTATAACGACATTGTGTATCACTGTTAACATAACATAAACACTGTCGGAGAGACAAACCCGAGACGGAACCGATCAGTACTGAATTAAAGCTATATGATGATGATGATGATGATGATGATGATGTTTGGCTTGTGGGGCGCTCAACTGCACGGTCATCAGCGCCCGTACAGGGTCCCAATTTGCACACGGAGCAATTCTTACACAATCCAATCTAACCACTGTCACGAATGATGATGATGAAATGATGAGGACAACCCAGCCCCCCGGCAGAGAAAATCCCCAACCCGGCCGGGAATCGAACCTGGGACCTCATGATCCAGAGGTAGCAATGCTAGCCACTATACCACGAGCATTAAAGCTAGTGGGCGGAGAGTAAAATGGTCATTACTGCCGTCAACAGTACCATGACTGAACGGAAGAAGTTTGTTCCACTCAAGAGAGACAATATATTTCGTCGACATTTCTGCTGTTGTCTAGTACACCACATGATCAAAAGTATCTGGACCCCTGTTAGTGGAAATTAATATTGGCTGTGTCCACCCTTACTCTTCCCCTTTATGACTGCTTGAACTCTGCTGTGGAGACTTTCATGGAGGTGTCTGAATGCCTGTGAAGAAATGGCAGCGCACTGTTCCACAAGCGCTAAAACCAGAGAAGATAGCAATGCTGGACGCTGTGATCTGGAGCGAAGACTTTTATCTCATCCCAGGGGTCTTCCATTGCATTTTAGTCGAGACTCCGGACAGGAGTCCATTTTAGGATTGTTATTGTCCACAAACCAGCTTACAGACACTGCTTTGTGACAGGGTGCACTGTCATGGCCACACAATCATGGTCACTGAAATGTTCCTCGACTGTGCACAATACACACTGCTAAAAATGTGTCCGTATCATTCCGCATTTTGCTTTTTCTTAAACGAACCAAGGGGACCACATCTTAACTACGAAAGATACGCCTTTACTGTATCTCCACATCCTCTGTATTTCCCAGCTGGTAGTACACATGATAGCAGGTATTGTTCTCCAGGCATTGCCAAACCCAGCCCCTTCCATCTGATTGCAACAGGGTATAGCATGATTCATTACTCGAAATCACTCGCTTGCAGTTCTCTATTGCGCAATGTCTATTCACCACTTCAAGCCTCGTTCAGGACTGACTGCAAAAATGCTCCTCGACCAGTGCACCCCATTCTTTTTACCTTCCTACGCACAGTCATTGTGCTAGCTGGAACGGTAGTAGCGTTTTGGAACTCACGAGTGATTCGTTCCACTGATTTCTTGAGATTTTTCGCAACCGCTCTCCGAAAGTTGCGACGGCCCCTGCCCATCAGTACATCCAGACTGCATGGTATTAGTTAGTTGTGTTCATTCCATCGCATTTCTGCTCCACGCTCATATCATCAACAGTCGATGTGGGCAGACTTATAAATCAAATGTTACCGCTTCTTTGCTTACAACTTGATACTCCCCACCTCCTTTCATACTGATGTGATACTCACGTAGCTTCTAGTGGTCAATTGTATTCTACATAGGGGTGCCTGGATACTTTTGATTCGCCACAATATAGGCACCAAGATATATGGTGATAAGAAGTCAAACGAAACTCAAATACACCGTTATGTGGCAGAAAGTGGGCAGAAAGTGAATGGAGGTGGCCGCTTAAGAGGGACTGCTGTAAACTTTTTTGCAACAGTGGGAAGGCCACAGAAATCCGTGCATTCTCATGTTTGAAACTAGGACGATATGGACAGAGTGGCTGATGCACGTTTTTAATGAAGCAAGACGGTAACCTGCCTGATTCCAGTAAGTTGCCAGGTTCTTCTAGCGAGCGACAAAAACATATATTTCAGGGGCACGACTTTCTGGAAAACTTAACAGCCTGCTTTCAGAAATTGGAAGTGGCTGACCAGGAAATATTAGATCTCTCCGTAAATGAGGAACTGTGGTTCTGGCTAGGTGAATGTTTTTTGCCAAAACATTGCCATGCGTACCATGAGAACGACGCCTCCCTAGTCTAAAATCTTTTTTTTTTTTTCCAGACAAGTGAGATCTGGAGTCGCTAATTGGTTCCTCTCAGAATATGCAGAATGAAGTGTTGCTCCCCAGTGTGGGAACCCTGGTGCTGTCTTATTGGCTACCAGACCAACAGAACAGAGGGGAGATCCAATGAGTAGAGAATAGTTCGATTGCTTTGTGCAGTGCAGAGCCAGTTTCTGTTTTGTCTGTTCAGCTCCTGTGCCAAGGTTGGTGGAAAGTGGCTGTGATTCTTGTCCTCGTTCGTCTTCGGGTCCTCCCCTGGTGAAGAACTTCAGGTCTTTCCCTAGTGGTAGAGACTCGTGCTCCATATGTTGTGGTGGACTAAGAAACAGTGACAGTTTCCAACTGTATCGACAGTGGAACTGTACATCATGTCGGACACATCGTGTGTCACGAAAGTGAACTTATTCGTCCTCAGTTGGCCATCTGAACTGAAACATTTCCAGCATGCACCGTCGCGCCTGTGAGTCAAATAGGTTTGGACAGACCATCGAACAGGTGCTCACAGTGAAATCTGCCAGGATTTCAGGGCACTGATAAGGAAGTTTCCCACGTTCTGATGATCAAAACGCCAGACCGCGTAGTTTGCAAATTTTCGTGGACGCGCCAGAACACTGCAGTTGACGCAGCACGCCGCTCCTCGTCCACAGCGCGCCGTTTTCTGCTACCACCCGAATCAACGTGAAAGGGAAAAATACTTGTTGTTAAATGATATTCACAGCTATCTGTTCTCAGGTGAACCATAGTTTGTGGTATACTTGATCGTAGATGATTCCATTTGAATTGAGTTGGGCTTCCAGTGAATTCATGTAAACAACGTCAAACTGCGTTGAAAAAAGGATTAATTCAGGGGAGAATTTGTATAGCTTCCACCCCAATGTATGCTTTGACAATCCTTTTCTGATCTGTGTTTATCATTTTTGTCTAAAATTTGTCGCCGGCCGCTGTGGTCTCGCGGTTCTAGGCGCGCAGTCCGGAATCGTGTGACTGCTACGGTCGCAGGTTCGTATCCTGCCTCGGGCATGGATGTGTGTGATGTCCTTAGGTTAGTTAGGTTTAAGTAGTTCTAAGTTCTAGGGGACTGATGACCACAGCTGTTAAAAGTCCCATAGTGCTCAGAGCCATTTGAACCATAAAATTTGTCAGGTAGCTGTTGTTACAAAGGGATTAATAAAACTTGTCATTATTTTGTAAACTTAAATACGCCACTGTTCTCATTCATACTGCCTCAACTATTCACTGTTTTTATTTTATTGTGGTGGTACTTGGTTACAACAGCAATTTAAAATTCAGCCTTATTACATTAATTAATTTGATTATTAATTTGAGTTCTGAAAGTGACCACAGCTGTAGGCAATGAAAGTGGCATGAGTAAACACGCCAATTAATATACAAAAATTAAGGGTGTAACTTACGATTTGAAGGTTATTGACAATATAAAACTTTTCTTTATGTAAAAATAATAAATTTTAGCATCACTCAGACATACATTTGTGATTAAAGCAAGCGACGGTTTGCAAGTAAAATCGAAAAACAAAGCAGCTGATTTCTTGAGGCTATAAGTGCAAAACGATATTTGTCTGGGCTGTCAAAAACAATTCAGGTCTCATCGAGCAAACCTGTAAGCAAAAATAAGTTTCCAACGTTCGGTTTACGTCTTTCAGAAGATGCGCTGCGTGGAAACGTAGCATATGATAGCGCGGATAGGCGTTGTCGGTATTAGGAATTTAGCTTTGATGCTGAAACGTGCTGGACTGGTGGATCGCCGCAGAAAGGCACACGACTGAGGTCTTCGGTGTGGCAAGGGTCCGGCGGGCAGCGGCCAGACAACCGCGTCGCGTGAGCGCCAGCAACGGGCGGAAGAGCCGGGACGCTCCGCGGATAAACAGGCTGCCGTGTCACTGCGCACGCGCCTGCAATTAGGCCGTCAATCTTTGATGGCGGCTTGTGGCGTGGCACGCGAATTTCCAGGAGCCATCGTCACCCGCTCGGGATTAAGTATTCCTGTGTTATGAATTATCGATGAGGACAAACGACCTAGCTCGTTACACCGGACACACTATTACATAAATCGCTTTGCTACCGCCGCAGGGCACATACAGTTTCCATACAACTTCATATGCATCAGTCAGTATGTAGAATGAGGCAAGCTTTAGTAATTCAACGATGTTACGCTTCCTGTCGCATTAACTTCAACATAATCGACCTACGTTTGAGGTTTATGTGTGTCTGGTGAGGAGGAGTGGGGATGGTTTAATTTGTAGGACAATAAGGCTCGACTAATTTTACACATTTTCAGATTTATAACTTAGTTTTCGACAATATAAAAAAAAGTTCAAATTTGTGTAAAATCTTATGGGACTTAATTGCTAAGGTCATCAGTCCCTAAGCTTACACACTACTTAACCTAAATTATCCAAAGGACATACACACACACCCATGCCCGAGGGAAGACTCGAACCTCCACCGGGACCAGCCGCACAGTCCATGACTGCAGCGCCCCAGACCGCTCGGCTAATCTCGCGCGGCTTCGACAATATAAAGCACGCTCGAATGGTTATGCACCCTCGAATGGTTATATAAAGTTTTTGTACGTAACATTAACAGGGGTACAGTACGAAGGCTAAATATGAATTGCAATGTGACACAATTTTCATCCCAACCAATGACCGTCAGCTCTCTTATTACAACAGGCAATACAGCTTCCACAAGAAAAAAGTACAATAGGATTCCTTCCTCTGGAAATATTTCTGAGAGAATAGGCAAGTGCCTGGTTTCAAGAAACGCAACCCCGGGTTATTATATTCCTAGGAACAACGGTCAAAAATTTAGACACAAGAAAAGTATGCACGTGGGAGGTTTACGACGTTCTACCGCATCTCTTGTCAGCAATGTGATGCCAAATATATAGGTCAGAGGTTTTTCATTTCGGTTTAAAGAGCGAATTCAGGATCAGCACTATGTGCACATTTACGCGACACAGGACATGAGATCACGGACGTACACGAGAGTACGTAAATCACATATTTCGAGAATAAGGGCAACAACCTTAATATTTTAGGAGAGAGAGCGATTTTCCGAGCCTTACAAAAATTTTCTGAGTTCACCTTAAACACCCACACAGAACTGAGACATAGGAACAATTTTTGCAATTTTGATTATCTAACCACATACCCCGTTATTCTTATTTTTTGACAGCGTATGTTGCTGCACGTAAAAACCTTCGCTGTTTGTAAAGTTTCCATTGCTTTTCAAATTGTGTGGAATGATATCCATTACCGATACTAGTGGTCTCCGTCACAGAGGGTTTTTCGTATAAGCTTTCTATCCACGCATAGTCCATGTTTCATATCACTTGTTGGTTTCAACTATAATTTATTTTTATGTACAGCACCGCCTCCTCTTCCACTCTTCGCCGTCCGATGCACTAGCTCCATATTCTGTAGCGACATTTCTCTAGATATTCGGATACTACGGTCAATGCAGTCTTCCTCGTGACTGCTTGCATAGGACTCTAGTTAGTTCAATGTTCGTTATTGCCGTGCCCGGAATAATATGATATGTTTTTCTTGGTGCTTATACAAGTATTTTAGCACACTTTGCAGGGGCGAATTTTACTCTCTACGCACCAAATACTTATTTTATTTTTTTGTTTTAGGGAAACACACTTGTCATCAATTTGACAAACTCTTCTAGCGGGCCGGCCGTTGTGGCCGAGCGGTCGCAAGTTCGAATCCTGCCTCGGGCATGGATGTGTGTGATATCCTTAGGTTACTTAGGTTTAAGTAGTTCTAAGTTCTAGGGGACTGATGACCGCAGATGTTAAGTCCCATAGTGCTCAGAGCCATTTGAACCATTTTTTTCTTCTAGCGGGTTTTAATTTATCAGTGACATGACGGACGGAGAGAAGCTTCAGGACGGTGTAAAATAATGTTGTGGACACAATTTATGTAAGTACCTGATGTACAGGATTACACTACTCCATACTACAATGTTTAGTAATCCAGTGTAAACGTAAAATTGTAAAATATCTCCTATCTAATCTCTGTTAAGGTCACATTAGGATGCGCCTAAATTGGTTTGCAACCATTTGTAGTATTAATAAAAACTTTCTACAGCCAGAGCAGTGTCTTTCGCCTTATTATAAAAATTCGGACATTTGGCAGCGGTTGTTCGTAATTCAAAATAATGTACATCAACATCGATACTGCGCAATCCAGATTACGGTGCGTGGTGGAGGGTATCCGGAACCACCATAAGCCATTTCCTCCGCTGTCCCACTAACAAATAGAACGAGGCAAAAACGACTATCTATATGCCTCCGTATGAGTCTTAATTTCTATATTTTGTATTCTTGGCCATTACGCGCGATGTATGTTGAAAGCAACAGAATCGTTCTGCAGTCAGCTTTAAATGCCGGTTCCCTAAATTTTCTCGTAGTTTCCTCGAAAATAATGTCGCCTTCCCTCCAGGGATTCCCATTTGAGTTCCCAAAGTATCTCCGTAACACGTGCATGTAGTTCAAACCTACCATTAACAAATCTAGCAGCCTGCCTCTGAACTGCTTCGCTGTCTTCCTTTAATCCAACCTGGTGCAGGTCACAAGCACTCGGGCAGAATTCAAGAGTAGGTCGCACCTTCATCCTAGATGCTGTCCTTTACAGATGAACCATACTTTCCTAAAAGTCTCCAAATGTTTCCCAATAAAACGAAGCCGAACATTCGCCTTCCCTACCATTATCCTCACACTCTCCTTCTTTTCATATCGCTTTGCAACGTTGCACTGAGACATTTAAACGACGAGACTGCGTCAAGTAGGACACTACTAACGCTGTATCCGAACATTACGGGTTTGCTTTACCTGCTCATCCACATTAACTTACTTTTTATACGTTTAGAGCTTGCTGCCATTAAATTAACATTCATAAGAAATAAGATTGAAAGACGTTCGTCATATTCACAACTTCCAATACTGAATTCTTTGGTTTGTTCTCAAATTGTAGACGTTCTGCACAGATATATTCTATACCGAGCTATAGATTCCGTCTTTGAGACGATCAGTAGGAGCCTTGTGTAAGTGACGAGGGGGCTACAATGGCCAATGCGTTAGAGAACATTGTCTTTGAATGGAAAAACCAGAGCCTATTACGAGCTGAGGCTGTGGTACGCCGCTTGATAGGTAAGCAAGATTTGAGTACAACTGAAGTTAGACATCGTACTATAAATGTATGCCTGTTTTCTGGTTCGTATTGCAAGGCTTAGCTTGGTGATATTCAGAGTAGTTTCAGAACTGTTGTGTGTGCTTTCTGTGTTGAGATGTTACACTCGTGGCTTTATACGACAGATGACTTCTGAAGCTTGATGCTGAATCGGGGCTCCGTTAATCCTCCGAATACAAGGGCATTTGAATACATCAAATTACCGGTTAATGGGCTTCTTTCATTACATTCTCACGCATATACATTGCCCGTTGTTCAATTATTTCATGAGTAGCGTTCTGTGTACCTAGCTATTGGACCTAATGTCCATTTCAATTTCTGATGTCTTTTCGATCTAACTGCGCTTTGCAACTTGTACCTAGCTATTGGACCTAATGTCCATTCTGGCCTCAGCAAAGACAGCAGTTTTCCTGAACTGACACTGCGATCAATATATATGCTTTTTAGTAACTACAGTGAGCAATACACTTCCCTATTTTCTTTGCATCATTTTTCAGAAGGGAAGGTAAGTTCGCTGCTAGAGTTTTCAGAAGGTGTCTCTAGCGCATCATCGATACAAAACTTGAACGTTTTGCGTCTGTGAATATTCACATTTCTCAATAGAAAGGTTGTGGTAATAGACTGGGCCATCTAAGCCCAATGCCCTGAACTCATTCCGATAAAAGGAACGCGAAAGTTAAAATTGAGTAAATTCCTGATGTATCATCTTTCCGAATTTTAGTTATTCGTAAATCTGGATGAGTCAGACTTGTCACCGCAGGAATCAAGTATAAAAATCATAACGGAACCAAGTAACGACGACGCAATTAAAATTCCTACTGCAGATGTACCATTATAATTATTTTGTTACTTAGCATTCTGGTAATCACGCAATGAATCACTATTTGCGAGCAGAAAACCGTACCGTGTTTATGTTAAACGTGATGCAAAAAACAATTTTCCATTCCGTGGAACAGCATAGATCGGACTTCGCAAATAAATTTAGATTGGAAAAGGTTCGACTTTTTTGAGCTGTGCAAATCTGAATGAAATGGCGCGTGTTTGGCACGCAGATCAACATGTCACTAAACTCATCTTCCATTTTCAATTACACTGAAAAATAGAAATCTTGTCATCATTAGTGACAAGGATTAGCAATAACACTATTAAAATGAAAGATAGACAAAAGTGTGGATTATAATTATTATTATCCAACTCCTAAGATATAAGTACAGAGATACTTACATGTTAAGCTGCTGCAAGCTAGTGGGTTGACGGAGAGCAGGTGACAAAAGATAGAGGGCCAATCGCGCCTCCCTTACCTACAAACGAAAACTGTAATCCCCATCAGCCACTGCTGTAGGAATATAATAGCAATATCTGTGTTTGACGTCGAAATATTTACTTACAGCCCGTAGTTGGATACAAGCCGAGCTACTTACATCTACATCTACATCCATACATGTCGTCAGTGTTACGCTGTGTGCTTATCAGGGCATAATACGTTCGTGGAAGTCGTTAAACGTCTATTCATGTCCATAATTACGTTGCCGAAAGTAAGCTACCCGCTATATTCCACTGATGATTTTCTTCTATCACCTTCATAATTAGATAGCAATATCATATTGTTAATATGTCTAAATTTTGTATATGAATAGGAGTTTTCAATTAAGGGCGTATTTCACGATATATGCTTACGTGTTATCCAATTTAAAGCAGAAGATGGGGAGTAGCTTACAAAATCATTAACGTCCTGTCGACAACGATGTCCTTACAGACGGTGGACAAACTCGGTTGGGGGAGGGATATAACAACGAAATATTTCTTCTCCTTTTTAAAGGAAGCATCCCAGAATTTGGTACAAGACATTTAGCAATTTAGGGAAACACGGGAAAACTAAATCCGGAACGCGATTTTAACCGCTGCCCTCCAGAATGTGACGCTACTGTCTTACTATTGCCTCACCACGTTCTGTTACAGAAATTGTCGTGGCCTTTTTTTTTTCTTTTGAGTCAACAATCATCTGACTGGTCTGACGCGGCCCACCACGAATTCCTCTCCTGTGGCAACCTCTTGATCTCAGAGTAGCACTTGCAACCTACGTCTTCAATTATCTGCTGGATGTTTTCCAATCTCCGCCTTATTATACAGTTTGTCTCCTCTATAGCTCCCTCTAGTACCATCGAAGTTATTCCCTGATGTCTTAACAGATGTCCTTCCATCCTGTCCAGTATTTTCCAAATTTTCCTTTCCTCGCCGATTCTCCGGAGAACCTCTTCATTCCTTAGCTTAACACTCCACATAATTTTCAACGTTCTTCTATAGCCCCACGTCTCGAACGCTTCAATTCTCTTTTTCTCCACTTTTCCCACAGGCCATGTTTCACTACCATACAATTCTGTGCTCGAAACGTACATTTTCAGAAATTTATTCCTAAAATTAAGGCCAATGTTTGATACCAGTAGACTTCTCTTGGCAAGGAATACCCTTTTTCCAGTGAAAGTCTGTTTTTTTGTTCTCCTTGCTCCGTCCGCCATTGGTTGTTTTGCTGCCTAGATAGCAGAATTCCCTTCGTGATCGCCAGTCCTGATCTTAAGATTCTCGCTATTGTCATTTCTGCTGCTTTCATGACTTTTGTCTTTCTTCGATTTACTCTCAGTCCATATTTTCCGTTCATTAGACTGTTGATTCCATTCAGAAGATCCCGTAATTCCTTTCCACTTTCACTGAGGACACCAATATCATCGGCGGATCTTGTCATTTATATCCTTTCATTTTGAATTTTAATTCCACTCATGAACTTTTCTTTTGTTTCCGTCGTTGATTCTTCGATGTATAGAGACTACATCCCTGTCTTACATCCTTTTTAATCCAGTTACTTCGCTTTCGGTCTTCCACTCTTACTGTCTTACTGTTCCCTTTTGCTTTTGTACATTTTAGATATCACCCGTATTTCCTTGTAGCTTATGGCTATTTTCTCAGAATTTCGAACATATTGCACCATGTTACATTGTCTTTCCATGTCGACAAATTCTTTTAACGTGTCTTTCTTTGGTCATGCTTCCATTACTAGCCACAGTGTCAGAAGTGCCTCTCTGGTAACCCCGCCTTTTATAAAGCCAAACTGATCGTCATCTACCACATCCTCAATTTTCTTTTCCATTGTTCTACATATTATTCTTGTCAGCAACTTGGATGCTTGATCTGTTAAGCTGATTATGCGATAAATCTCGCACTTGTCCGCTCTTGCGATCTTCGGAATTGTGTGGATGATGTTATTCCGAAAAGTCAGATGCTACATTATACATACCAACGAGAACTGTCGTTTTGTCGCCACTTCGTCCAATGATTTTAGAAATTCCGATGGAGTGTTATCTATCCCTTCTGCCTTATTCGATGTTAAGTCCACCAAACTTCTTTCAAAAATCTGATTATTATACTGGAGCCCTCATCTCTTCTATATTGACTCCTGTTTCTTCATCTTTCACGTCATCAGACAAGTGTTCCCCCTTATAGAGACATTCAAATGTACTCTTTCCACCTATCCGCTCTCTAGTCTGCATTTAATAGTGGAATTCCAATTCCACTCTTAATGTTAGCAACCTTGCTTTTACTTTCACCGAAGGCTGTTTTTACTTTCCTACATGTTGAATCAGTCCTTGCGGCAATCATTTCTTTTTCTATATCATCGCATTTTTCATGTAGCCGTTTTGCCTTAGCCTCCCCGTTTTTCTTATTTATTTCGTTCGTAAATGATTTGCATTAATGTATTCCTGAGTGTCCCTGAACATTTTTGTACCTCATTCTTTCATTGATCAATTGAAGTATTTCTTATGTTACCCATGGTTTCTTCGCAGTTACCTCTTTGGTAGCTGGTTTCTTCCTTCCAATTTCTGTGATTGCTCGTTTTAGAGATGTACATTCCTCTTCAACTCATCTGCCTACTACGCTATTTCTTGTCGTGGTATCTATACTCTCGGAGAAGTTAAAGCATATCTCTTCATTCATTAGTAGTTCTGTATCCCACTTCTTGCGCATTGATGGTTGCTGAGTAGTCTCTTAAACTTCGGCCTATATTTCATCACTACTAAACTGTTATCTGAGTGTATGTCTGGTCCTGAGTACGTCTTACAGTGCAGCATCTGATTTCGGAATCTCTGACTGATCATGATCTAATCTAACTGAAATCTTCCCGTGTCTCCCGGACCTTTCCAAGTATATTTCCTCTTCTCGTGATTCTTGAACAGAGCGGTCGCTATTAATAGCTGAAATTTAGTTCAGAACTCCTCTCTCATTCCTGGTACCAAGCCCATACTCCCCCGTAACCATTTCTTCTACTCCTTCCTGTACAACAGCATTCCAATCGCCCATACCTACTAGATTTTCATCCTCCTTTACCTACTGAATTAACCGTTGAATATCCTGATATGCTTTCTCTATCTCTTCTTCTTCGGCTTCCGCCGTTGTCAAGGATACCTGAACTATCGTTGTCGGTGCTGGTTTGCTGGTGATTCTCATGAGAAAAACCCTGTCACTGAACTGTTCACAGTAACTCACTGTGCCCTCCCTTCCCATTCACAATGAACCCTACTCGCGTTACACCATTTCCGCCACGCGGGATTAGCCGAGCGGTCTTAGGCGCTGCAGTCATGGACTGTGCGGCTGGTCCCGGCGGAGGTTCGAGTCCTCCCTCGGTCATGGGTGTGCGTGTTTGTCCTTATGATAATTTCGGTTAAGTAGTGTGTAAGCTTAGGAACTGATGACCTTAGCAGTTAAGTTCCGTGAGATTTCACACACATTTAAACATTTTTTTAAAACAATTTCCTGCTGATGATACTATTATTCTATAATCATCTGACTCGAATGTAGTTTGGGCACATTTCTAGTCAGTCGTTTTTTATGACTGCTGCTTTTCTCGTATCGTATTCATCGAGCTTGCATCTATGAACGACGATTTTTCTAAACTATTGAGAAGTGCATCATACCAGAGCAGCATTCGTTACCTTTAAGTACTCGTATGTACTACAATCATCCAAAGACGGGCAAAATCGGTGACCCGCTAACTGTAGCCTTGCCTTGGGAGAAGGTCTGTCACTCTGAACATCATTACTGAGTCAAAATGCTTCTTTTAATTACAAAAATCGCCCAAATTAAGGTGTCACATTCTCCTAGTCTTTGAAAAGCTCGAGAAGAACTAGTATAATAGACTTTTTAAGAACACAAAGTGCACAATATTCTTTTTCTCTAAGGGAAATGGAAACAGTGCACATAACCACATTCGTTTCCTCCTGTTTCTACATCTGGCCTCTGTGACCTCAACACATTATCTTCCACTTTCAACACCAACGGATGAAACAAGTACTAAAAACACAGACACACATTTAAAGATATATTCAAAAAGACAACACAAAGGGTTGTAGGTAGAGGGAGTTAGAGAGAAAGTAAATAAAGCTTAGATTTGACGCCAGCGTGAGTATGAAGACAGGCGAACATCAACAGGTAGCATAAACACAGCAGCAAGATAAGCATTTTTTCTTGTGAAGTTCAAAGGAGAAATTGGGAAGTGGAGGTTCTCAAAAGTATGTATCGAGTTTCTGTGTATGTTTCCACGAAGGATGGAGATGGAAATGAAAACAGATGCTACAGAAAGAACTGAAAGTAATAGCAAAATATTTTCGCAGAACAAAATAACGTTTAAAGATAAAGTGGTTAGGACGCCATCTACGCACCATAACACCACTTAGTTGCACATGACAAGCCACTAATAAACAATAATGTAACTGCTTGCAGTTTCCCTATGATTCTTCCCCGTGTGAAGTCATCCAGATGTTGTCTGTGGGTCATGCTGTAATAAAGAACATCACACGGTATCTGCTTACTGATTGACACATACTGTCTTCTTCCATTCCTTCAACTGCGTCGAGTTCCAGGGCCAGCCCAACGTGGTGCTATAATCACGCTGACCTCACGCTATCTACATCTACAGCCATACTCCGCAAGCCACCTGACGGTGTGTGGCGGAGAGTACCTTGAGTACCTCTATCAGTTCTCCCTTCTATTACAGTCTCGTATTGTTCGTGTGTGGGCTCTAATCTCTCTGATTTTATCCTCATTGTCTCTTCGCGAGATATACGTAAGAGGGATCAATATACTGTTTGACTCCTCGGTGAAGGTATGTTCTCGAAACTTTAACAAAAGCCCGTACCGAGCTACTGAGCGTCTCTCTATCAGAGTCTTCCACTGGAGTTTATCTATCATCTCCGTAACGCTTTCGCGATTACTAAATGGTCCTGTAACGAAGTGCGCTGCTCTCCGTTGGAACTTCTCTATCTCTTCTATCAACCCTATCTGGCGAACAAGCGTACTGTAACCTACTTCCTTTGTTTTCGGACTGCATTTCCTTAGGATTCTTCCAATGAATCTCAGTCTGGCATCTGCTTTACCGACGATTAATTTTATGTGGTCATTCCATTTTAAATCACTCCTAATGCGTACTCCCAGATAATTTATGGAATTAACTTCTTCCAGTTCTGACCTGCTATTTTGTAGCTAAATGATAAGGGATCTTTCTTTCTATGTATTCGCAGCACATTACACTTGTGTACATTGAGATTCAGTTGCCATTCCCTGCACCGTGCGTCAATTCGTTGCAGATCCTCCTCCATTGTTACAACCTCTGGATATACTACAGCATCATCTGCAAAAAGCCTCAGTGAACTTCCGATGTTATCGACAACGTCATTTATATATATTGTGAATAGCAACGGTCCTATGACACTCCCCTGCGGCACACCTGAAATCATTCTTACTTCGGAAGACTTCTCTCCATTGGGAATGACATGCTGCGTTCTGCTATCTAGGAACTCTTCAATCCAATCGCACAATTGGTCCGATAGTCCATATGCTCTTACTTTGTTCATTAAACGACTGTGGGGACTATATCAAACGTCTTGCGAAAGTCAAGAAACACGGCATCTACCTGTGAACCCGTGTCTATGGCCCTCTGAGTCTCGTGGACGAATAGCGCGAGCTGAGTTTCACACGATCGTCTTTTTCGAAACCCAGGCTGATTCCTACAGAGTAGATTTCTAGTCTCCAGGAAAATCATTATACTCGAACATAATACGAGGTTCCAAAATTCTACAACTGATCGACGTTAGAGATATAGGTCTATAGTTCTGCACATCTGTTCGACGTCCCTTCTTGGAAACGGGGATGACCTGTGCCCTTTTGGAGTCCTTTGGAACGCTACGCTCTTCTCGCGACCTACGGTACACCGCTGCAAGAAGGGGGGGCAAGTTCCTTCGCGTACTCTGTGTAAAATCGAACTGGCATCCCATCAGGTCCAGCGGCCTTTCCTCTTTTGAGCGATTTTAATAGTGTTTCTATCCCTCTGTGATCTATTTCGATATCTGCCATTTTGTCATCTGTGCGACAACTTTCTACAGACGACTGGTCGACTTCTGGCGATATTCTCCCACACTTTCCGAGGAGCAGTTAATACGATATGTTATTCATCTGTCTGGTCCTCGTATTTTGTAGATCAGTGTATAACTTAAAATAGGTTTGCACGTTACAGAACTGAGTAAATGTACTCACTCGTGATGGCAGAAGTCGAAACTTGCTTGAGCATGAACAAGTTCTTCGCATAATTGACGGACCTTACTTCCCGCACATTTCTCTCCTCGCTTTCCTCTCGAATTTGTTCTGAGTGTATTCCGTATGTTTTAAAACAGTATTGCAGTCCACGAAGACGAATGGAATTGCAGCCTGAGGAAGGTAAAGGAGGTAGTGGTAAGAGGGGGAAGGGGTTGTAAGAGGTGGCGTGGCGCAGCAAGTAGCAGTAGAGCCGCGCCGGTTGCCAGCAGCCGCGGGTTATCTGGGAGGCCTTGAGCGGCGCACGCGGCCGTACAGTGATCCAGTGCCGCAGGCGCCACCAGGAAGGGCGAGCGGCCGACGCGTGTTGTCTCCCTCCTCATTACCAGCGCGCGTCGCTCTTCCGTGCCGACGCAGTTTCCCTACGTTGTCAGTGTGTAACATGCTCCTAACACACCTCGCGTTGCCCGAGATCGGTCACCTACATTAATAAATGTAGACTTCGATCAGAAATCGGTAGCTAAGGTATAATATTCAAAATTTCTAGGTGTATGCATTGATGAGGGGTTGAACTGGTAAAAACGCACTGATCTGCTGAAACGTTTGACTTTAAATGCGAACGTTTTAGGTTAGGCTTTACCGTGACTGTTATTGATATTAAATGAAACAACAAGTTTACTGTTACCAGTCACCGGTTTATTTATTTCCACGACGCGTTTCAAATGTGTAAACCTCCATCATCGGGTGGATTTACATTAGTTCAAAAAAAATGGCTCTGAGCACTATGGGACTTAACATCTGAGGTCATCAGTCCCCTAGACCTTAGAACTACTTAAACCTAACTAACCTAAGGACATCACACACATCAATGCCCGAGGCAGGATTCGAACCTGCGACCGTAGCGGTCGCTCGGTTCCAGACTGTAGCGACTAGAACCGCTCGGCCACTTAGGCCGGATACATTAGTTAGAATGACATTTGTGTGTGTGTTTTGTTACGCTTTTTTGGAGGAACTTGTGGCACAGCCTAGTGGAGAAATAAGACTGTTTCAGAACATGGTTTCGGATTTCTTCTGAAAAAAATTAAACTGATATCTGATGGTAAACATTAAATAAGTAAACTAGAGTACCTCCAGTGGTCACAGGTTCCTTTCACTGTCGTAACACATCACATGTATACTGTCACACCTGTAAATAAACGTGGCGTCTGGAACCTGCTGGGTGCAACGTTCGTATAACAGAACAGAAGACATAATCTCACAGTGCAAAGAATATACAACGGAACAACATTATTACAGAATAATTGTTTAAAGCATTTGGAGATGTTCGTTTTGAGATGTCGAATATACAGGGTGTTTCAAAAATGACCGGTATATTTGAAACGGCAATAAAAACTAAACGAGCAGCGATAGAAATACGCCGTTTGTTGCAATATGCTTGGGACAACAGTACATTTTCAGGCGGACAAACTTTCGAAATTACAGTAGTTACAATTTTCAACAACAGATGGCGCTGCAAGTGATGTGAAAGATATAGAAGACAACGCAGTCTGTGGGTGCGCCATTCTGTTAAAACAGCTTAACATTCGTACTCGTTTATACAATCAGGTGAAATGTTAGAATGGCGTAAACTTCATACTTGTTAATAACAATCAGGTGAAATGTTACAGACTTGAAGTACAATAATCATATTGGCTACAGCAGTAAAATCATACACAGATGATACTATTTGTTTGGGATTAATGGGCAGATGTGAGAGGCTGGAGGCAGAAGGAGAAGAAGAGAGAATGTGAGAGAGAAAGAGGGAGAGAGAGAGAGAGAGAGAGAGAGAGAGGGGGGGGTGGAAAGAGTGATTATATGAGAGCAAACATGAGGGGGAGAGAGAGAGAGAGAGGGGGGGGTGGAAAGAGTGATTATATGAGAGCAAACATTTGCATGGCAAGGGGTCTTAAGATTACATGTTACATATATTAGCTGTCTAA
Organism: Schistocerca americana; assembly: GCF_021461395.2. Classification (NCBI taxonomy): domain Eukaryota; kingdom Metazoa; phylum Arthropoda; class Insecta; order Orthoptera; family Acrididae; genus Schistocerca; species Schistocerca americana. The sequence goes on from NC_060124.1 coordinate 39,496,639, forward strand.
ATGTTGGTATAATACATTGGTTGATGCTATAAAATATGCAGATAGATATATAATTTGTGCCAGTAGTTGATGTACATACAGTTTCAACTATGCTATTAGGGTCATTGCAAATTTTGGTGATATACATCTCAGTAAATTAGCTTACCAAGCCTATTTTCATTCTAAGCTTTCGTATGGCATCATATTCTGGGGCAACTCATCATTGAGTAAAAGAGTGTTCATTGCACAAAAACGTGTAATCAGAATAATTGCTGGAGCTCATCCAAGATCATCCTGCAGACACTTATTTAAAGAGCTTATTTAGCCTCACAATATATATATTCACTTATGAAATTTGTTATTAACAATCCGAACGAATTCAAAAGTAATAGCAGTGCCCATGGCACACTAGGAGAAAGGATGAACTTCATTACTCAAGGTTAAAACTAACTTTGGCTCAGAAGGTGGTAAATTATGCTGCCACAAAAGTCTTTGGTCACTTACCTAATAGCATCAAAAGTCTGACATAGCCGTATAGCATTTAAAAGGAAATTTAAAAAATTTCTTAATGACAACTCCTTCTACTCATTAGATGAATTTTTGGATATAGTAAGTGGGTAATTTCCCCAATCCCAACAAAAAAATTAAAAATATTAAGTGTCATGTAATATTTTGTGTAATGTAATATCTTGTATGGACACCTTTTATTAACCTGACACGTTCCATATCATTACGAAGTGTCATATTCGTGATCTATGGAACAAGTACTAACCTAGTCTAATCTAATATCATCAAAGTGTGTTTGCGGCATCTTTCTTTTTTTCCGCGATTTGAATATTCTTTGTCAAACACAGACGAAACGCGCAGTCAGCCCCACTGTACCAAGATCTATGCCCCAAGCACACACATGTATATGCTCGGTTTAGAGTCCCTGTATATCACCAAGTTCGATGTTCCCTTGCTACAGTTTACTCCACATAATGACACCATCGGGCAATATATATATATATATGTATGTATGTATGTATTATAGACCATCAAGGTCACCTCTCCTTCTCTCCTTACAGACATAATCATAATTCTTCGACTAAAGAGAATATGCCACGATCTTGTCAAACATGCGTGGCAATTTTTTAACTACACTACTGGCCATTAAAATTGCTACACCAAGAAGAAATGCAGATGATAAACAGGTATTCATTGGACAAATATATTGTACTAGAACTGACATGTGATTACATTTTCACGCAATTTGGGTGCAGAGATCCTGAGAAATCAGTACCCACAACAAGCACCTCTGGCCGTAATAAAGGCCTTGATACACCTGGGCATTGAGTCAATCATAGCTTGGATGGCGTGTACAGGTGCAGCTGCCCATGCAGCTTCAACACGATACCACAGTTCATCAAGAGTAGTGACTGGCGTATTGTGACGAGCCAGTTGCTCGGACACCATTGACCAGACGTTTTCAGTTGCTGAGAGATCTGGAGAATGTGCTAGCCAGGGCAGCAGTCGAACATTTTCTGTATCCAGAAAGGCCCGTACTGGATCTGCAACATGCGGTCGTGCATTATCCTGCTTAAATGCTGGGTTTCGCAGGGATCGAATGAAGGGTAGAGCCACGGGTCGTAACACATTTGAAATGTAACGTCAACTGTTCAAAGTGCCGTCAATGCAAACAAGAGGTGACCGAGACGTGTAACCAATGGCACCCCATACCATCATGCCGGGTGATACGCCACTATGGCGATGGCGAACACACGCTTCCAATGTGCGTTCACCGCGATGTCGCCCAATACGAATGCGACCATCATGATGCTGTAAACAGAATCTGGATTCATCCGAAAAAATGACGTTTTGCCATTCGAGCACCCAGGTTCGTCGTTGAGTACACCATCGCAGGCGCTCGTGGCTGTGATGCAGCGTCAAGGGTAACCGCAGCCATAGTCTCCTAGCTGATAGTCCATGCTGCTGCAAACGTCGTCCAACTGTTCGTGCAGATGGTTGTTGTCTTGCAAACGTCTCCATCTGTTGACTCAGGGATCGAGACGTAGCTGCACGATCCGTTACAGCCATGCGGATAAGATGCCTGTCATCTCTACTACTAGTGGTACGAGGCCGTTGGGATCCAGCACGGCGTTCCGTATTACCCTCCTGAACCCACCGATTCCATATTCTGCTAACAGTCATTGGATCTCGACCAACGTGAGCAGTAATATCGTGACATGATAAACCGCAATCGCGATACGCTACAATCCGACCTTTATCAAAGTCCAAAACGTGATGGTACGCATTCCTCCTCCTTACACGAGGCATCACAACAACATTTCACCAGGTAACGCCGGTCAACTGCTGTTTGGGTATGAGAAATCGGTTGGAAACTTTCATCACATCAGCACGTTGTAGGTGTCGCCACCGTCGCCAACCTTGTGTGAATGCACCGAAAAGCTAATCATTTGCATATCTCAGCATCTTCTTCCCGTCGGTTAAATTTCGCGTCTGTAGCACGTCATCTTCGTGGTGTAGCAATTTTAATGGCCAGTAGTGTAGAATTACTTTTAAAGCTATTTTTTTCCCTAGTTCTTACTATGAACGGAGACTCTAGTTCGGGGATGTAACTTAATAAGAGATATCGGTACCATCTTTCTATACATTAGTATGTTCCCTGTTTCGTAGGTTGCGCTTGAAGAAACAAGAAAAATGAGAATTTAAATTTCCTTCGACGAAGAAATCAACAAAGAAGGAGTCAATTTGGAATTGGGAAGGATGGAGAAGGAAATCCGTTGTCCCCTTTTCACGGAAACCAGTCAAACTACGAAAAACATACAATTGTATCGCCTGACTGGGATTTGAATCATGCTAGATGTGTGTACGAGGCCGTGACCTCGTGCGGCAGGCGGATGTTTCAGACGTCGCCCACAAAAGCCGTCATAATTATTATAGTCTAGCACAGGCATAAGCAACCATGGGTGACCCGTGGGACTGTCACATTGTATGTATTGTATTGTGCGTTAACCGGGGACCCTGAAACGACGGAGAGGCTCTGTCCCCGCCGCAGCCGCAGTGGTCCACAACCCCACGACGACTACCGAAGTCCACTTCACCCCTCCGTGGCCCCACACCGAACCACTCTTTCAGGGTTACTGTGCGGTTCGGCCCCCGGTGGTCCCTCCCAGGAATCGTCTCACTCCAGACTAGTGTAAATCCTATGTTTGCGTGGTAGAGCAATGGTGGTGTACGCGTACGTGGAGAGCTTGTTTGCGCAGCAATCGCCAACATAGTGTATCTGAGGGGAAGCAGCCGTCATTCACCAAGGCAGATGGACCGCCTAAAAACCATCCACAGACTGGCCAGCTCACCGGACCTCGACACAAGTCCGCCGGGCGGATTCGTGCCGGGGACCAGGCGCTCCTTCCCACTCCGGAAAGCCGTGCGTTAGACCGCGCGGCTAACCGGGCGGGCGACTGTCACATACTTAAGCCAGCGGGCCGTCTCGCCACGCGACACGCCCGCAGCCCTCGTAGCGCATCAAGTCGAAAACATAGTGTCCGTGATATTGATGTTTCTGGGGTAACGCACAGATATGAATGGCACGCCTTTCCCGATACGTCAGGTGAACAAATTATGCCTCAAAGTACACGTTTTTGCGAGTACATTCATTTTATGTTCGTCTCATCTTCAGATGTTTACTTTTATTTAGACATCGTGAATATTGCATCTTTATTTAAGGCGTTTTCCAATAGGTGTCTTAAAAAATTCCGTTGCAAAATTCTGCAACAGCATTAGTAACGAACCACTGCTCACGACACGTAATTAAATGCAAAGACCTAAACATGGGTTCCCACCATCTTGTAATATAATCATGGAAAAATAAACGCCTATGAAAGCAAGTGGTTGTAGCTAATTCATTACAAATGGCCTTCAATTTCAACAGTTCCGTTGTAATACGTTCACAACAGACAAGAATCATTTACTAATGTTAATAAGACGAAGAATACAAAAAGAGAATACGGCATTGAGAGAGACAATCCCATTCGACAAAGAATTATTAATAGCTTTGTGAATATCTTCCGCTGGCCGGCCGCGCGAGATTAGCCGAGCGGTCTAGGGCGTTGCAGTCATGGACTGTCCGGCTGGTCTCGGCGGAGGTTCGAGTCCTCCCTCGGGCATGGGTGTGTGTGTTTGTTCTTAGGATAATTTAAGTTAAGTAGTGTGTAAGCTTAGGGACTGATGACCTTAACAGTTAAGTCCCATAAGATTCCACACACATTTGAACATTCCGCTTGCCGGATTGAAAACAATCGCGGGCCGGATCCGGCCAGTGGGCCAACGGCTCCTCACCAACCGTCTAGCGCTTACACTAGTTGTACCTTTGGTTTGTTGGTTGGTTGGTTTTTGGAGAGGGGACCAAACAGCGAGGCCGTCGGTTCCATCAGATTAGGGAAAGGATGGGGAAGGAAATCGGCAGTGACCTTTCAAAGGAACCATCCCGGCATTTGCCTGAAGCGATTTCGGAAAATCTCGAAAAACCTAAATCGGGATGGCAGGACGCAGGTCTGAACTACTGCGCCACCTTGCTCGGTAGTTGTACCGTGTTATAGGTTACCGAAGCAGAAGTTTGGCATAACGAATGACTGCAGAAGTTCAGATTCACGTCCTGGGGAAAGCTGTTCCGGAACTTTTGAGCGAACACAAACAAGCGGAAGTCTTTCTGTGTGCCGTAGCCAGTATCTTCAGCCCAGCTGAAACACTCATCCCAAGTTACACCTAAATTCCTCGCCGTTTTCGGGTTCTACATGGGGCGCCATCGAGAAGAATAGTGTACAACAGTCCGTGGAATTAAGAATTAACTTACGATCAGATACCAAAAGTATTTGCGAGTTCCTCGCATTAGGTTTTAGGCTCAGTTTTGTGCCCGTTAAACTGGAGGTTGAGTGGTGGCTACTGAAGTAGTGCCAGGAGAGAGGAAGGGGGGAGCGTTTTCCAGTGGGACGCGGGATGGCACGCTGCCCTCTGGCCCGCCAGCGCCGCGGCCTCGATAGCGGCGGACAGCCTTGGGCGGCGCGGGCGAGGCGGGCGCCGCGACCCCTGACCTCTGGCCGGCCCAAACCGGATCTGCCGGCGTCCGCGAAGCGCGGCGACACCGCCTAATTGTCATCCGTGTGGCTGGCGGACGCTTAAAATGGCAAACACGTAGGCAGTAAGCACCATTTTGACAGCATTCCTGTACTGTTGTCGACAGATTCGATACAAGAAGTAACTACAGATTTGTGAAGAAGAGTGATCATCTCGTTACAGAGGCTCTCAGTTGATGCAGAGAAAGACAGTTTAAAAGGTAGTAGTTTGTTCACGTTATACACTGTAAGACATCGTGGTATCCTGACCTTCATTGCTTACATATTCCGCCCTCACAATCATATTCCGCACACCAAGACGCTTCATTCGAACCCAAACTCGATAAGATAAAGTCAATGTTGTATGAATTCATGTAAACGATATGCAAATAACAAATAAATCGCAAGTGCGAACCGAGATTAAAATACTCGAGGCTGGCGTACACACACACATTCAAGACACAACAGTCACAAAAGCTTTTAGTTTGAGAGAGGCAAACCGCACGCCAGGAGGCAGGTCCCTTCAGAGGACGAGTCGACCTACCTACGTTGGCCGTGGAGCAGACAACGTTTGCCCGAGTGAAAGGGAGAATGACCCCGTGTTCAGCTTGAAAGCAAATTCCACTACATTGTGTTGGAGCGCCCAGCCTACGCATTCTTTGCAAACATAGCACGCAGTATCAGAGGTTTTCACAGGGAGACAGCAAACGCCAAACGCCGATGCTACAGATTTCCGGATTGGTCGCCTTAAACGAAACGTCATTCTCCCGTTTAGAAGAGCAATACTGATTGGGAGACGATATTTCTGATGCCTTGAGCTGAAGGATTTATGGAAGAGACCGAAAGACACGTCTGGCGTGGAAAGGGGACGTTCCGTTGTCGCTCTTGGAGCGAGAACACGTAACGAGAGCGTGTGCGCTCGTACGTGTACTCAAAGAGCGAGGAACAAGTCTCTCCTCAGTACTTAACTGGGAGAACACCTCTGTCGAGAGCGAATCGGAGTGCTACTCTATATTGAGTCCTTGCGATTAAGCGTTGTTCACTGTGCTGGCTGCCACACTTATTGTGCAGTGTGAACGGACAAAGTTATAGTTAAGCGCCCGTGAGCGAACTTTTGAGTGGGATCGCGACGGACTGGTTATCTGACCGGTGTACCACGCCAGTAGTTAGACTAGGGGCGAATTGGAGTCCTTGACTTCATCAAGGCATAGGGAGAGTTTGATTGGCGATGGTCAATCCAGATAGAATGAGAGTTATCTTCTTTGTCAGCAGCGAGCGGCGCAGACAGCAGTCATCGCAGCTTACGGTATTGTGTGCTACAGCTCTTGCGAGCCCCATATTTCCTCCACAACAGTACACTTCACTGCATTTCACACGCAACAGCCTCGACCGTACCTAGCAACATTCTAACGGATAATTATTCAAGTTGAGTAGGAGCGGCCCTCAGCCATTCTCTCAAGTCAATAATAATTTTAAACTTTGTATAGAAATTTCATTAGCGAATCCTATCCTTAAGAGGTAACTTCACGTTCCGAAAAGAACCCGGAAATAACTTGTTCAGTTCATAACTAAAAGTGCCATTGTGATTTCTCAGAATTTTTGCAAAATAAATTATAATTTAAGTTAGTTTCATGTTTTTCTTACACTAACTAGCATTGCTCCAGTACCCAAGTATCCCACTAGTTACGTAAGAAATTTTGTGAATTTTAGTGTCATTTCCTTACAGTGGACGACTCCAGAAGATATTTATTGCTGAAAGTTTTTCAGGCATTTCTCTTTAGAACCTTAGGAGCGTGTGTTTGACTTTTGAAGTAGTGTGAGGGTGGATATTGCATCTTGCAGGAGCCACAGGGAAAGGGGTACATCTCAGATTAATCCGTTGCGCAGAATGACAGATTAGCACCCATAATCTCACAACACTCTAATGCGATAATTGTTCACAAACTGTTATTCATACAAATACCGACGGAAAATGTAAAATTGTAAACTTTGGCTGCTGATGGATTAATGTGTGACGCTACAGCACAAAAAACACCGCGCAGTTGGCAGGAACAGACAATACCTTGACATACAGTCTTTGCAAATTTCATTCCGTGCACTCATTTAGACAGTAACTATGTCTCGCAAACAGGAGCATGAATAATATATGTAGATGTCAGCTTCTGAGAGAGAGCGTGCAGCTGGGCTCAAACAAATCAGTTGGAGGAACCATCGAATCGCTCGAGATTTCAGTAGGAGCACTGGCACTATTCGACGACGTTGGCACAAATGGTTAAACCAGGGCCGAATAGAGCGCAAGAAGGAGCCGATCGCCCTGGAGAGGTGAGGACCGAGCAATCGTCAGATACGCACTCAGAGTCCTGGATTCATCACTATCCGACGTGCAACTGGTGCTTCAGTGACCACAGAAAGGGGGCTGAACTCACGGCACCCCTTTGTCCGACTACCACAGACCTCTGTGTACCAACAAGCCCGTTTGCAGTGGTGTCGGGCACATTCGGCCTGGAAGCTCATCGACAGGAATAGAACTGTCTGCAGTAATGAGTACCGCTCTGAATTGGACCCCAGTGATCAGCGAAGACATGGCTGGAGACGCCCTGGACAGCGATTGGATACCAACCTCACCATCGTCAGCCATATGGTCCGACAACCAGGAGAGATGGTCTCTGTTGCCATGTCATATCATAGCAGGGCTCGCCTGCCCACGACGCGAGTTTCTACTGCTTGTCATCGTGTTTTCCAAACCTTGGCCAGTAAGGTCGCCGGATCCCTCCCCAGCTGACAACGTTTGAAGCATTATGGACAGGGCCCTCCAACTGTCTCGGGATTTTGACGCTCTAAGGCGCCAATTGGACAGAATTTGGCACAATATCCCTCAGGAGGACATCAACAACTCTGTCAGTCAATGCCAAGCCGAATAACTGCTGGCATAATGGCTAGAGGTACACCAAGCGTTATTGACTCGCTCCGTTTGTGAAGCTCTTTCACTGGAATAAATCATCCAATCCAATTTTTCCGAAATTCTAATCAGTTTCTTTGTCTGTACGGGCACATCACTTTTACCGATTTCATTCCATTCGGATGATTTCCTTGTGGTGTGTCGGTTTTTTTTTTTCCTTCTTCTTTCTTAGAGTATATATGACAGAGAAGCATTATCACTTCACTGTAGCCCCTGCATCATAGAAGACAGTGCGAAGGAACAAAGACTGTTGTCAACACTTGGCGCGGAGCGAATGATGTTCCCATAATGTAACAGGACCCTCGAGTCCTGACTTTCTGATGAGTGCCAGTGGTTAAAGAGTCTGGTGAAGAATGGAAGATACTATATCAGTGTCAACTGGGTTTTCAGTGCCGGACAAAGGAAAGGACCAAACTCACATCCAGTGGATGACACACTACGTGCCAAAAACATGAATATTAAATGAACATCTGCCAAAATGAAGGAAGCCACAATTTCCGAATCCCACACCGAGCGTCGGAGTCACTACAGCGCTCCTGATACGGAGTCACATACTGCGATTAGTGTATTGCCCTTCATCAAGTGCACATAAACGCGAAGTACGAACAACTACTACCTACGTATTCTGTTACCTTCCCAATCTCCTTACTGTTTTACCATTTCCGCAGAATTTCTTTTCATTATTTTTAAAGTTTGTTTTTAGCTAGATACTATAAGGCGTTACCAAAATGTTTGCGTTTCAGGTCGTTTCTGCGGCGTATATGGAACCCAATGTGTGATGCGGATATATGAGCACCGTTATTTATGCGTGGTGTTAGTGTGGCTTTTCAACGGAGACTTTTTGATATCCCCCTTACAACCTACTTTCCTCAGTCTCATTCTCTCTGCCCCTCTACCTTTCTTTCTTCTCTAATCACTTTCTTTTGATTAGTTGTTTTCTTCATTTTAAAGTAGTTTTATGCAATGTGGTATTGGTTTTTTTGAGCTGGACAAACCATAATAAAAGACGAAAACAACTTTATTAATATAATTCTTCAGTTTCTCCCGGCATATTTGTTGATATAACAGTTCATGGGTCTACTGCCGGTTTATAGTGTCCAACGGGCATAATTTTTCGGTGATCAGACATGTCGCCAATGTCAGGTGCGCTGAATTTCGACAGCGGTCAGTATGAATATACAATGAGATAAGCAAGCTGATTAGTTCATCTAGAGAACTTCACTTGAGAGAAACTTTGGACATGAAGAATCTGTAACGCAATTGTTTGACTGTGATACCCTACATTACATAATTTTCTTTGGCTGACGCGTAGGTGAGAAGGAAGAAACTAAAAAAAAGAGTTAACATATCGACGAGCTCATGGGCGATTATCAAAATATAAACCACCACACAGACGCGAAATAGTAGTCGTTCTAATTCTAGGAGAAGTGTTGTGATCAAACTAAGTTCTCTTCTAAACTTTGACTTTGTTTCCGTTTGCCGAAAAACATGAAGGTAATCAATCCACATTTCGCTAATGAGAAATTAGATTGCGACTCTTAAATGACTACAGACTAGTTGTCGAAACCATGCTTCAGATCATCGTTCAGTCTCAGGAGAAAAGAGTTCTAATTAAGAAACTAAATTTATGCTTAAACGGCTTGTTAAGAGTAGCACACAAACATAGCAGAATAACCCTTTTCTGAGAGCGATAGCCTTTCGTCTGAAAACGGAAAAGGCGACACAGGACTTCTTACAGCATTCATAGCATTAGTTTAGCGGCCGGATTTTCAACAGGATTTAATGTCCTGTCGATTTATAGCCAGTTAGAAAACTGAACGGTTCTTGACATGCATAAATGTAAAAGAAGTAAATCGCCATCTGTCTGTCGTCTTCCATTGCTTTTATAAATTGTAGAAATTACATTATTTACCATCTGAAGCTGCTGACCAATTTATTCTTTATTGTGCGACCAGTATCGGCCAAAGATAATTAGCAGCAGTGATTGTTTTGACAGCAAGAGTTACCCCTTGTTGTTTGCTAAAATCTGTGCTGAATAATGGCCTTTGACCGGAACCGGTCTCACACACAACAACGAATAAATTAAACAGCAAATTAATAGTGTAACACAATGCCATTTCTACAATAAAACAAGTAATTCACTGTTACCATACTTAAAAACCTACAGAAAAAATTATATTTATTCGTTTACTAATGCAGTCCGTTATCTATACTTGTAAATATACTGTATTCAATCTTCTGTAGATTATTACTATCAGCAGTTAATATTCTTTCTTCTAGTCATCTGTTAGATAACTATCAGTTTGGCTTTAGGAGAGGTAAAGGCACCAGAGAGTCAATTCTGACGTAGTGCTTGATAAAGGAAGGAAGGCTGAAGAAAATTAAAGGCACGCTCATAAAATTTGTCTACCTAGAAAAAGCGTTTGACAGGAAATGGCACAGGATGTTCGAAATTCTGAGAAAAACGGCAGTACGTTACAGGAAAGTGGGTGATATACAGTACGTACAAGAACCATGGGGAAACAATAAGATTAGAAGACTAAGAGCGAAGTGCTCTGATCAAAAAGACTGTAAGACGGGGATGCTGTCTTTCACCCTAGTGTTCAGTCTGCATATACACACATCAAAAAAAGATTTGCATCACCTGTACAGAAAATTGGAATAAGAATCAACATAAACATAATTTCCGCCCCTTTTATTGCTCATGAAAACCACACATTGCATGTTGTACCACCGTACAGCGAGAGGTGGTGGACCAGATTTCTGTACACACCGGTAGCTCTAATACCCAGTAGCACGTCCTGTTGGATTGATGCGTGACTGTATTCGTCGTGGACTACTATCCATAAGTTCATTAAGGCACTGTTCGTCCTGTAAGTAGGCTGTTTAGGTTTTTATGTTGGTAACGCCACGTAGCGCTCTATATGAAAATCACCGACTGTGCTGTGTGAAGGCTGTGGTTAGTTTGCATTGTTGGAGTATATGCTACTGTAGTGTTGGGCAGTTGGCTGTTAACAGCGCGTAGCGTTGCGCAGTTGGAGGTGAGCCGCTAGCAGTGGTGGATGTGGGGAGAGAGATGGCGGAGTATTGAAAGCGGATGATCTGGACGTGTGTCCATCAGAAAGAGCAAATTTGTAAGACTGGACGTCATGAACTGATATATATATATATTATGACTTTTGAACACGGTTAAGGTAAATACATTGTTTGTTCTCTATCAAAATCTTTCATTTGCTAACTATGCCTATCAGTAGTTAGTGCCTTCAGTAGTTAGAATCTTTTATTTAGCTGGCAGTATTGGCGCACGCTGTACTGCTGCAGTTTGAGTAACGGAGATTTTTGTGAGGTAAGTGATTCATGAAAGGTATAGGTTATTGTCAGTCAGGACCATTCTTTTGTAGGGATTGTTGAAAGTCAGATTGCGTTGCGCTAAAAATATTGTGTGTCAGTTTAGTGATGATCAGAATAAGTAAAGAGAGAAATGTCTGAGTATGTTCAGTTTTGCGCAGCTGTTTGAAAATCAAATAACGTAAGGGGTTTATCAGCACAATCGTTCATAAATTTTTCTAAGGGGACGTTTCATACCATATTGTCCCACTTCTCAACGGCGATTCGGCGTAGATCTCTCAGAGTGTTTGGTGGGTCACGTCGTCCATGGTTGAAAGCATATGCGACACATCGGTGAAGAGAACGTGATTCCAATCCTCAGCGGTCCATTCGGCATGTTGTTGGGTCCATCTGTACCGCGCTGCATGGTGTCGTGGTTGCAAAGACGGACCTCGCCATGGGCGTCGGGAGTGAAGTTGCACATCATGCAGCCTATTGCACACAGTTTGAGCTGTAACACGACGTACTGTGCTGCACGAAAAGCATTATTCAACATGGTGGCGTTGCTGTCAGTGTTCCTCCGAGCCATAATCCGTAGGTAGCGGACATCCACTGCAGTAGTAGCCTGAGTGAGGCATCTCATCGACAGTTCCTGTATTTCTGTATCTCCTCCATGTCCGAACAACACCGCTTTCGTTCACTCCGAGACGCTTGGATACTTCCCTTGTTGAGAGCCGAGCCCTTGCTGGCACAAAGTGACAATGCGTACGCGATCGAACAGCGGTATTGACCGTTTAGGCATGGTTGAACTATAGATCACCCGTCGGGCAGTTCACTGGTGAGCATTTCGGCAGTCAGCAGCAAGTATACATCTGCACGTGAGTCTTATATTAGGGGAATACTGTGCTGTGAAACATGACAGATCGTCTACATTATCATCGATGACATTTCAAGAAAGCCTTATATTTTGCGACACGTCATCACTCAAACAGAGACGCAACACAGCGAACACGGTTGAGGTCGACGCTGCGGCAGGCAACGGACAGCCAACAGCGCCGCTATGACTAGAACTGATGGCTGTCGGACCCTCTCCGTTTAATAGGCGCTGCTCATACATGGTTGTTTACATTTTTGGCCGGGTTTAGTGACATCTCTGAACAGTCAAAGTGTCTGTTCTGTGATACAATATGCGAGGTGCCGGGGCAAGCAGTGTATTTAACACTAAATTCTTCTAGAATCTACATATGTAAATGATGCTCTAAGCCCCCCCTATTCTAACTCCGACTTTTGCTGTTGCACATGGATTAAAAAATATACGCGAACTGACTGTAATCAACCCTGCAAGTGGAGTAGAAAAGAGTTCGGCACCTGCAATAATTTAATTTGATAAATAAGTTAAATAAAGGAAGGTGTCATTAATGTAGTGAGAAATGATGGGTTGCTCTACCGATTAACAGAATGAAAGTTCTGTCCAAAATAACAATATGATTTATTAAGACTAAACACAAAATAATAAACAAAAACGCATGAAACATTTATAATACATCAAATTGGCTCAAATTGGATACTCAAACAAACGCAGTGAAGGTGAAGTTGTCCCTAAACTAGATTTTGTGGTTTAAGACGAAGTGGTATGTGGAGCCAATTCCTTGCCACTCAAATCTTAAGGGAGACACACAGCTAACCCAACATTAATTGCTGCTACTCAAGACAGAACAAAGTTAGAAAAAGACGAACAGGCGCACTCTGCTGAGCTCTGATTATCACCTAGGAAAATCCCTATCTGCCGGTGCTACGGACATACATTACCAAACTGTCTTCTTAACTGCCAGAACACGATCTGGCGTACCGGAGGCGATGGCTGGTTGCTTCGATGTCCTCGACCGAAAGGCGAGAGCCGACTACCCCTGAGCACCCGTACAGGCCGAACACACAACATTCCCGCCCCCACGACAGTGGCCGTGGTTAAACGTTCCAATCAGCAACTCGAAAACCGGCGGAAAATTCCACTCCATTGCCAGAGCACTACCATTCCACCAATGGAGATTCTTGGTGCCAATTTCTGCGCTGATTTTGCTGCGTCACGGAGCTATGCCCTGAGCAAGGCAATCACAGTTACTATTTTGCAGAAAGCGCGGGAATTTTCGTGCCACAATTGCCTGGGTACACAAGTCATTCCCACGCCTCGCTGGTAGCCCGCCAGAAAGTGTTTTCGCTAAGTTTCTGCGAAGTAACGGAACCTGTAGCCCAGCCGCTACTTCAGGCCCCGGCGGGCGTGTCTCTTGACATTGTCGGCGTCTGGAAAGCATTCACTCGACTCCCTCACACCGGTCGGCCTACCCTTTCAAAATCAGCAGTGCCCGCCTGTCACCGGACCACCCGGGTGACGAGAGACGCTGCGTGGGAAGTCCGCGTGTGAAGGAATAGCAACTTTGCACCGCATGCAATTAGAGAGGAGAATCGTAAGATAGAAATATGAGAGGGGGCTCATGCCAGCTCTCAAATATCCACAGTCAACGTCTACCTTCAGGAGTTAAGATGTCAGGAAATAACCTCCTTGGTACTAGTGGGAACTGCAGAGGGTAAGAACTGTGCGAGGAGACATCCAGCAAATAATTGAGGACGTATGGTGCAAGTGCCACTCTCAAGTGAAAAAGTTCCCGCAGGAGAGGAATTCGTGGCGGGCCGCATCAAACCAGTCAGAGGACCGATGACAAAAAAATGTTGTCTACTAATTATATGTAATCTTCTGATTTTAGTTAAGTGTGCACCCTTTAGCACACCTATCTACATTCCATGCGTCATTATTTCAAATGAAATCTGGCCGAAATACAATATGAACATTAGTAATAAGTTCTTCGTCATAGTTTCCAAAAGGTATTCCATCGTTCCCCGGTCTGCAGGCACTTCCTGCCAGTTCCTTGAGTGATGAGGACAGCGCTGTGGTGGAGTCGGCCTCTGCCGTCATCTCCTGACTCCCTGGCTGCAAGAGATGACTCTCCTGTGTTGAGGGAAGCTCGTGCTGAGGATGAAGAGACCCGCCGACTGCCAGCACGCGTCAGCCCGGTCCTGCCACCTTGGGTGGCGAGAGACTGCTCCGACGTTGTAATTCTAGCGGCGCTGTTGGCTGCCCGTTGCCCTCGCAGCGTCAACCTCAACTGTGTTAAGTCTCTGAGTGATGACGTGTCGCGCAATACAAGGCTTTCTTGAAATGTCATCGATGATAATGTAGAGGATCTGTCACGTTTCACAGCACAGTATTTCCCTAACGTGAGACTTTCGTGCAGATTAATACTTGGTGCTGACTGCCGCAATGCTCACCACTGAGCTGCCCGACGGCTGATGTGGAGAATGGCCACAGGTGCGAAATGGCAAAGGCCGCGGCTGGCTTACCCTCGTGGCGAGATATGCAGAGAATCACGGCTGGCGCGCCGAAAATACGAGATTGTCCACTGTATCGGCTCTCCTCCAATTTGCCAAGCGTATCTTGGTAGAACTGCCCAGACCGTCCTCTACAGTTGACATCCACCGTATGCCTCGAAAATTTATCTTCCCTGCTCGCTACCAAATCCTCGTGGAGTCGCCAAAAATTGTCCCCCCCAGCGGCCAAGCTGCTCGCGAAAATTGCGCCAATAGCGTACCTATAACCACGCGCCAGAATTCCCGCATATTCCTCCAATGAGACAATTTTCCGCCAAAATCTATGCTCTCCCCTGTTAAACTTGAGGCCAGAGAAACGCGCGCACATTCCACGCGTTCTGCTAACGTCAAATCGTAAGGTATGTCGGTCGCACACCCTACGTGGACAATACGCCTCCGGAATGCAGGCCGCAGGTCATTCTAGTTCTGAAGACTGGATCCCTCTCGTGGGGCGACTTGATGGCGAGACTGCACTGCCTGCGCACACAGGCTAAGCGCTCGCGCCTATGTAGACGACCGGAAGCTTTCCTGAAGGAGCCTACGGCTGTTCCGCTTCTGCTACCCCGGCCACGTCTCCGTGCCTTCCTTAGCAACACAGAAAAAATCTAGAACCACGACTATTCGTGTTAGCGGTAAATAAACTCAGTCATTCCCTTTTATCCCTGTAAGTACTCGTCCTGATGGCTCGCTACGAAGCTGAGATGGCTGCAATGCCTCTGCAGGGACTACATAATTAACAAGGTTACAAGATGCCGTGCGCAAAAGATAGCCACCGTTCACTACCTCACACTGGTAGAATTTTTTTTTTTTCGCTTTGAAGTGCAACACATACATGACTGCGGTGCGACACGGAAAAGGGATAGAAAATTAAATTGTGTAAAACCATTCTAGTTCATTTTAACTAAAAGGGGAAAACGTAGCGGGTGCTGTGCCAATCAACTGATTCCACTAATATCTGAATATCAGCCAGCACACGTGAATACGCAAGATCAAACGCGCGTCCATTCCACACGGGAGGTGGACAATGTTCTTCTTTCTAGGTTCAAAATGGTTCAAATGGCTCTGAGCACTATGGAACTTAACATCTATGGTCATCAGTCCCCTAGAACTTAGAACTACTTAAACCTAACTAACCTAAGGACAGCACACAACACCCAGCCATCACGAGGCAGAGAAAATCCCTGACCCCGCCGGGAATCGAACCCGGGAACCCGGGCGTCTTCTTTCTAGGGCAAATCATTAGGCTCCGTCGGATGCACAGCAAAGGTGGACAATACTCCTACGGAATGCAGGCGGCTCATTGTACTGCTGAAGACGACCTCCCCCCGTGGGCCAAGTTTATTGCTAGATACCATCGCCTGCGCTCAGAAGCAAAGCGCTCACGCTTTTCTAGAAACGCGTATGCTTTCCTGAAAGAGCCTACGGCTGTTTATTTCACTTGTACCGCCCCGACCACGTCCCACTGCCATCCCCACCGATACAGAAAAAAAATCTAGAACCACAACTGTTACTGCTAGTGGTAAACAAACTCTGTTATTCCCCGTCATATCTACAGTTATACACTGGTAGTTTATAATCGTAACTGATTAGGCAAATAATTTTATTCATCATGTTACTACCTCCTTCGCTCATTTCTTCTGTGTGAGCTCTATAGTTTTGTCTCTTGTCCAGGAGACTAAATCTGGTGACGGGCTTATAGTTTATGGATCTACACTCCTGGAAATTGAAATAAGAACACCGTGAATTCATTGTCCCAGGAAGGGGAAACTTTATTGACACATTCCTGGGGTCAGATACATCACATGATCACACTGACAGAACCACAGACACATAGACACAGGCAACAGAGCATGCACAATGTCGGCAATAGTACAGTGTATATCCACCTTTCGCAGCAATGCAGGCTGCTATTCTCCCATGGAGACGATCGTAGAGATGCTGGATGTAGTCCTGTGGTATGGCTTGCCATGCCATTTCCACCTGGCGCCTCAGTTGGACCAGCGTTCGTGCTGGACGTGCAGACCGCGTGAGATGACGCTTCATCCAGTCCCAAACATGCTCAATGGGGGACAGATCCGGAGATCTTGCTAGCCAGGGAAGTTGACTTACACCTTCTCGAGCACGTTGGGTGGCACGGGATACATGCGGACGTGCATTGTCCTGTTGGAACAGCAAGTTCCCTTGCCGGTCTAGGAATGGTAGAACGATGGGTTCGATGACGGTTTGGATGTACCCTGCACTATTCAGTGTCCCCTCGACGATCACCAGTGGTGTACGGCCAGTGTAGGAGATCGCTCCCCACACCATGATGCCGGGTGTTGGCCCTGTGTGCCTCGGTCGTATGCAGTCCTGATTGTGGCGCTCACCTGCACGGCGCCAAACACGCATACGACCATCATTGGCACCAAGGCAGAAGCGACTCTCATCGCTGAAGACGACACGTCTCCATTCGTCCCTCCATTCACGCCTGTCGCGACACCACTGGAGGCGGGCTGCACGATGTTGGGGCGTGAGCGGAAGACGGCCTAACGGTGTGCGGGACCGTAGCCCAGCTTCATGGAGACGGTTGCGAATGGTCCTCGCCGATACCCCAGGAGCAACAGCGTCCCTAATTTGCTGGGAAGTGGTGGTGCGGTCCCCTACGGCACTGCGTAGGATCCTACGGTCTTGGCGTGCATCCGTGCGTCGCTGCGGTCCGGTCCCAGGTCGACGGGCACGTGCACCTTCCGCCGACCACTGGCGACAACATCGATGTACTGTGGAGACCTCACGCCCCACGTGTTGAGCAATTCGGCAGTACGTCCACCCGGCCTCCCGCATGCCCACTATACGCCCTCGCTCAAAGTCCGTCAACTGCACATACGGTTCACGTCCACGCTGTCGTGGCATGCTACCAGTGTTAAAGACTGCGATGGAGCTCAGTATGCCACGGCAAACTGGCTGACACTGACGGCGGCGGTGCACAAATGCTGCGCAGCTAGCGCCATTCGACGGCCAACACCGCGGTTCCTGGTGTGTCCGCTGTGCCGTGCGTGTGATCATTGCTTGTACAGCCCTCTCGCAGTGTCCGGAGCAAGTATGGCGGGTCTGACACACCGGTGTCAATGTGTTCTTTTTTCCATTTCCAGGAGTGTATTGCATAATATCATCAAAGGGACTCTGAAAAGGTTCTCTTTTAATAAATTCTACAGACAATTTAATCCCTTAGCATCACTGGTTTAATCCCTGAAGGTTTGTGTTACACTTTTTTCCAGGTTACTTCAAGAGTTTCCTTTCACAAGAATTGTAATGTCGTCGAGACGTGACACGACTCTTACGACCATTTTGTTGTCCTGCAGCTCTCTTAATACTGGGTCGAACAGCAGATCTCAGAAGATAAGGCCTCTTAGGGATCCCTCTGAGCAGGCTCTCGAAATTTATTTTCCACCGTTCTCTCCTGGACACGCCAGAGTTCCCTCTGATTTCGTAACAGTTTTTAATGCCGTTGTATAACGCTCTTTGTAGTCCAAGCTCCTCAGGCGATCGAAAAGAGCTAGCCGCCACTGGTTATTTAACGCACCGGCCATATCTACCATTATGTTTGAAATGTATTTATGCAAAGAGTTTTTTCCAAGCTTTACCGCATCAGTTTTCGGGGTCTTCTGTTGGCTTCCGACTTCTGAACCCTTATTATTGAGAATCCATCTCATGCACAACTTCTTCTCCTCCAGTCTACAGAATATTGGCTTCCGTACCATTTTCTCTATCGGTTAGATAGAAATAAGATTGAGCACCAGCATTATGGCTGTAGCACGACGTTTTTATTGTTAGACATACCGTTATATTCCACTGTTCCTGTGGAAGCAGTGATGTAATAAATGTTGTCAGAAGCGTATGAGTTTGAGATCTGAAATCTGCCTTCGTAACTTAACGTACCAGTTTATCTCTGTTCCGTCAGAGATGGCGCTGATCAAACTGAAATTCGCAGAATTCGTTACCTACAAAGAATATATGAATTCTGACTACATTCACATAGTATACTAATTATCGGTTCAAGGGGACCTTTTTTTCCATGTTGAAAACATCAGTAAAGCGTAGAAACCAATACCTCCTCGAGAAAGTAAACAGCGCAGAAGCGTAAAAGCGGTCACATGGGAACTTTCCAGCTGTGATTCATCGCCGCCTGATCTGCAGTGGGGGAACCCGAGCATGACAACTGAGAAAAAAATAACACGGGCAGCCAGAAACACGGTATGCAGAAGCACTAAACGGCACTTAATATTAAGGAACCTCTTGGACAAGTTTGTCGCGTATTTTATTTAATTAGCTACATCCGTTTATTCATTCTTTTAACTGGCATCATTAGGCACTTACTGGTCTTACTTAATTAGGCGTTCTTCATCAGTTTCTCCATCCCGAAATAATAGTGATAGACACAACGGTGTATAGCTCTGAAAACATAGTGCCCAATAACAGGCTCAACGGGATAGAGCTCAACGGAATCACAGAATTACTTTGAAGACTGTTTGTAAGGAGCGTGCCCGTGACTATGTTAAATATTAAAATAACAGAAACATTACGTAGTAAGGCAATAAAATTTGCATTTATGAGTAACGACACGTTTCAGAGACCTACTGAAGTACCAAGAACAGGCTAAGTTTTTTGATATTTAGTTACTGAACATAGATTCCAGATAAAACGACTTTAGTGTTCCAAATTCATTGAATTTTCTGATTTAAAAAAAGTAAACACAACAATAAATTTATGATGTAGATTCTCATCATTTGACACTTACTGCATAACTATCTGCAGCTTTGTTCCATTTTCGCCTTGCGTTACTCGAGAGAACATGGGTCTTGCCACTTTTAGATTCTGCATTGAAATGGAACAACACAATGCAGTTTGAATAGACATTGCATTATAGTTATAATTAGATATTACACAGACTTTATAATAATTAAGTACAACGCTTTTAACACAATCAATAAAGTCATGATATGAAATCTAGCTAATTAACTAATAACCGATCTTACAGACTTTAATTTTTCGCATACTTACGTAATTGCATACCATTACATATTTATCAAAGACTGAGAAATATATATAGTTTGTCTCTCAGTTATCTTCAGTACTTGAAGGCAAATCGACAGGGTTTGAGAGTGTTTCAAGGAAAAATAGCGCAGTTCTTTTGAAGCTGATTTTGGTTTTTAAGTTCTCATTGTGCATATATTGGTTGATAATATAGTTACGTATTAATGTGTGACACCTGGAGCGGTCCCCAAATTATTTAAGGCGTTACAGTTGAGTATGGGTTGAAAAATTGTAGGACCATTGTCAATGTTTTGAGGTATATGTCTCGTTTAGTTCGAATAGGTTGCAACAGCTGCATGGTTTTGATTTTTAAATCAGATCTTTCTGGTGCTCATTGTATTTGATGTTAAATCATCTTTCTGTTTGTATGGCGTAAAAATATTCCTTACATAAATTGATTTTAAACGGCAGATTTTTAGTTTGAAAATCTTTTAATAATTGGTTTTGGTAGTGTCTGCTCTAACATGCTTTTTGTTCTAAAAGTGATGTTAGCTACTTCTCAAATATTCTGTACTTCAATGAAGAACTGTCTCATATGGATGAGATGCTGTGACACGGGACATTTGTCTTTTCTTGAGCTTCTTCCATTTTAGCCTCATCATCTTTCTTATGTTTTAATCATGCTGTAAACAGTGCTACACATAATTTTTCACTCAGAGTTAAACAATAAATGACAAATAGATAGCTTACTCGGTCATTAGTAACGTTTTTATTGGTAGGGCTTTGAGAGTATGTTGTCAACAGATCTAACGACTTTGTATTTACGGGAGCGTTGTACGCGCGCGAAGGTCAAAAACTGCGCGAAGGTCCAAAATTTCTCACCTGAGGATGAAAAACGTTCTAGTAATGGTTATTGAGTGGTTTTGTTGTTTTGGCAGTCGTTAGATGTTACTGCTCTGCTGTTTACCTCGTGGGTATAAAATAATCCAAACCATTCAAGGCGATTGCAACAGCTGTAGGCGTAATCAGAATATCAATGTCGCAGAAAGTTGGAAGCTGCAGTGACTCCTTGCAATAACGGCAAATTGATAGGGTGAACATGCCATGGCTTGCGTATTCTTTGTCCTTATAATCTGAATATACAGATTTCTGGAGTCACGTCTCATTTGACTTAACAAATAATACATGTTTTAGGTCCTGTCGAAGAAAGAATGGATAAATTTTAAGAATTCAGAGATAAGTAATGCAAGTAGCTTTTTCATGTCGCAGGATAAAAGAATTGCATTAATAAGCTTTCATGCTATACTGCCTGAGTATCACAGTATACGGTAAAACATGAAGAATGGGGAAGGTAAAGATTCTAAGTGAGTTTTTTTCACAAAATGCGTTCCAGTGTTGTGTTCTCGGTACTTTGTTGCTTGTGCCTACACTTGATCCAAACACCAAACTAAGGTAAAAGTCTTTTAAAAATGCATCAGTAGGTGGCGTATGGTCTTCCTGCCCTCTGGACGTCCACATTTAAAAGATATCAGAAGTGGTTTTTGCTGACTACAGTTCTACCAGCTAAAAATGTAATGCTTTGTTTCTGTACTTGTATTACTGCAAGTAAAATATAGTTTCTTAGTATTAATGGCAGTTGGAGCAAGTAATTTCTTCCTGCCTTTTGTCAAAAGTGACATTTTTGCCTTAGTATTAATGGCACTTGGAACAAATAACATCTTCCTTCTGTTTTGTCAAGAACTGATATTTTTGAGACCTTGAATGTGTACAAAGTTCAAGTTCATTTTTGCAAAGAAGAAAACAGCAATCAGCCATTTTTAATAATGTTATTTATTAACACAAATAGCACCATTAATGGTTTCGAATCAGCAGGTGCATCTTCGAACGGCAAATAAAGTTTATATCATATTTGTTGTTGCTTACATTAGTTGTTGGACGAAAAACAACTAATGCAGACAATAATTAATGTAATATAAAAGTCCTAAATTAAAGTCGTTGGTTCGAAACTGGTAATGGCGTTATTTGTGTAGATAAATAATAGTATTAACAGTGGCTAGGTGCTGATTTCTTCTTTGCAAGAATCATTATATTGTATAAACATTTTTATTGGCACTTATAACCAGTCATGTTTCCTGGAATGGCACATTCTCAATGAAATATTTATTTTCCGATCCTGTCTCATTTTTCGGCGGTGCGATGAGCAGCATAGTTGTGTGGTATCTGAATGGCTTCTTAGTTTTTGGGATATAAATGTGGTAAGTAAAATTTGAGATAAACTGACCATCTGGAAAGCGTCATATGCTTAAATTTTTTTTTTTTTTTTTTTTACCTGTCTCGATCGCAAATTTTTTGAACATCCAAGCAATAACTGTCTTCTGAATATATAATATAATTAAAAGAAGAAGGCATTACTGTCTACTACATTAAAAGGTAAAAAACAAAACAGAAATTATAATATAAGCATGTTATATCCCTCATTCAGCAGCACTGCAACAAGCCAGCAACGCGTGAAAATAATACGAGTCAGATTTCAGCCAGTGTACGTAGGATGCAAATACTTTCTAGAGGTCGTTAATTAATGTATAGCGTATAGATAATTGTGCGAAGTAATTAGAAGAAGGTTCATTTAGAGGTACAGCTCTTAAAAATATGTTCAGTTGTACCTAAGTAAGCAAGGCAACTTTTGTATTTAACCATATAAAAGTCTATTAGTTTTCTCAAAGTTTATATCTGATGAGAATTTAGCAAATTGTTCAAAAAATAAATACGTCATTACAACGTATTCGATTGTAGCATAATTTCTGTAATCAAATTTTATTTGGATAAGAAAGGAACACAACGTCCGTATTCAGTTAACTCATAGCTCTGAATAATGCGAAATGTTGTATATCTCCACACCACAAAATTTAATGGTCTATGGTTATCGAATCAATAACGTAGTAGTGGATCAATAATTCCATTTGAACTGTTTGCAGCAGATGTAGTGAGTATTATATAAGAACGAAGTTAATGAAATTCTGTGAATTACGGGGGATAGGCTACATTGAAATGTAATCAAATGTAGTGTGTTCACGAAGATGAAAGCTGCTATAACACACCCCAAAATAGTTTTAACTGTTTCCGTTCTTTGTTAGTTTGATTTAAGGGAGAATCTGTTTCTCCTCCTTATTTCCTAGAGCGTGACATCTAGGTCATTCGTCACAGAAGATCAGTTAAGTCTGACAAGGACGATCGGAGCAATTGACTTTTGTAGAATCATCACCTGAACCATTCTTCAAGAAGCAAAACTCTGAATTAACGATTCGGACTGTAATTGGCATTCATTTTATCCTTATTCCCGTTTGTGATATATTTTGTAATTAGTACAGGGGTATAGACTATTAATAACTGCTTAAATAATTTCGTTCTGCGATTAAATTGTGGACACATTCATTTGCACTTTCGTTCCAGTGTAACGCGAAAGGTTATTACAGCGGCCAAGTTACAGAGGGGAGGGAACTGATTAATGATACGTGGATCGAGATTTCATTACTAAGACAGTCACAAAGTCAAAATGTTTGGCAACAATTGAGGTTTATTTACTAATATGATATTGGCAACAAATTCAAAACTTGCTGCTGTGTGTCACTACAGGAAGCTTCCTCTAAAAGTCTTGTCCCTATGCTACAGAACGTAAACTTTTTCTTTTCTGTCTATTGTAACTGTTCGCGAAATATGTATTTTGTCTGCCCTATGTCCGCGACCCATTGCAATTGATTTCACAGAGCGCAAACTTCACATGTCTTGAACTGTGTAAGAGCGGATGATGGTTACATAGTTGCAATGGTCCTCGCTGTAATAACTGTACCGTAACATAACAGTTTAAGGTAATCAAATATATGCTTCAGTTAAATGAATTACTGTCACAACATTTTAAAACTATATCATGTCGAGCATCTACAATAAATCTCTTATCTCTTGACTGAAGTACTTTGCGGTATAAGTTACGCAGGGTGCAATTACCACACTGTCAATCTGTCACGGTATTACTCTTGCTGTTAAAAACAGTCGCCCTGCTATTAAATACCATTAAGACCAAAAAACAGTCGACAACTACAGTACCACAGCGCATTTTATAAAGTAATTGAAATATCTAGCGTTTGGAAGCATTGCTATAATTTCTTTTCTTTATTCGAGGTATGGTGCACGAGACGATAGGTCCGCAGTTGTTCAGTACTGAAGAACTTGGATAATTTTTAATTTCGTCCGTCTCAGTTGCGTTGGTATAAAGTTCAGCTGTAGTGTTTACCGGTTTCGGGCTCACATTGCTATTTCGAAACCATACCCTTGCTATTAATCGTAATTATTCATACAAGTATGGTGCCAAAGGCGCAACAAAGTGTGGCGTTCGCTGTGTTATTCAGTGGTTTGGTATTTAACTAATTTGTAAATGGAAATGATGATCTTATTTTATTACATTGAGTAATTACTAAATAATTTTTCTCCCGGCTAAAGAATTGGTCAAGTTGCTAAAGAATTCCAAGCTAACGTCGTGTTAAAGTGTTGTCTGTAAGTTGTGTATGTGTCACTAAATCACAGTTCATACAACAGATTCTATACAACTGTGGATTACGACGGAAACAGTTCAAATGGTTCAAATGGCTCTGAGCACTATGGGACTTAACATCTATGGTCATCAGACCCCTAGAACTTAGAACTACTTAAATCTAACTAACCGAAGGACATCACACAACAACCAGTCATCACGAGGCAGAGAAAATCCCTGACCCCGCCGGGAATCGAACCCGGGAACCCGGGCGTGGGAAGCGAAACGCTACCACACGACCACGAGCTGCGGACACGGAAACAGTTATCTTCAGCAAAATGATCATTAAAACCACCGAATATCAGCCGCGCACAACACTGACGCATGTTACCTGAAACAATATTCTTCGCAACTCGTGCGTAATTAATTTCGGCTCCATACATCAGCTAGAAAAGTTTGTTATAACGTTCGTGCTATGATCACTGTTTTTTAAGAACCAATCTGATTCGAATCATTTTAATTCAAATGAGTTCGGGACCACCGGTGCACATTTATTTTTACACATTTGTATTACGTTCAGCATTTATGTCTGCAGAGTTGCGTAATTAGAATTTGCCGCTGTGATAATTGTTAAGATGGCGGCAGACAATTGATAGAGACTTTCTGTTGTTAGAGCAAATAAGTATTTTAATTGCTTATTGAACTTTACAGAAACTCTACTTTCGTACTGTGCACTATTTACACTTCATCAAGCAAACATTTGATTTGTTTCTAAGGAAAAACACAGACAAACACGCCATACAAATTGCTATCATCAATGGCTGCGCTAGTTGCAGCGGAAAGAAATAATTAATACAGATAATGCTTACTGAGAGAGGCATTAGAGTTAGAAATAATTAATCACTCATATTTATAATAATAATGAACTCTATTTTCAAGTAATAATTAACAAATAATTACAATTTCTTAACAGACCTCAGTTTGATACGCGTCTTGCGTGCTGAACCTACAAAAGCCAACCAACAAAAGGTAAAAACAAAGGAAGACAAACGCAGATCATAAAAGGAATTTACAATTATCATTATCTTTGTATGATACACATCGATATGTCCAATTACATCATAGAATATTATATAAATATTTAATTCACTATTTTCTATATGCCGAATAGATAATGTTTATAACTGGATGTTACAAAAGTGTACAATGGGCAACAAGTACTCTCATTAACCATCATGCAGCCTGTGAAGGCTGTGGAGTGGCGATTGCCCTTCTTTCATGAATGCTACGTACTGGAATCTCTTTGAGGTACCCACTAAAGGGTGAGGTCCGACTTCAAACCTCTATCGCCTTTTGCACCATATTGTATGGATAATTACGGTTAATAGCAGGGTGTGTGGTATGAAAATGGTCGGGTCAGTCAGAAACCAGTAACCACTACAGCTAAACCTTATAGCAGTGCAACTGAGACGAATAAAATTAAAAAAAAATTTAATTTCGTCATTGCTATGTTGTTCACTTAAGAGAAAATTATGATGAAAAATAAAGGTTTGATTCATGGGGCACCCTGCGAAGGCTGTGGAGTGGCGGTTGCCCTTCTTCCATGAATGCCACCTAACGGAATCTCTTTGAGGTACCCACTAAAAGGTGAGGTCCGACTTCAAACCTCTATAAGAATAACTTCATTAAATTAATAACATGATAATTTCAAAGAAATAAAAAATTCTCTTTTCTTATGTAATTGGTACTCTATAAATGCCTGGCATGTTGACACACATACGTAGCTGGTAAACTGTTTGTGAGGCATGAAATTAACTGACTCACTGGTGTTACGTGGCTACAGAGTCTAATGGCGTCCCTGTCAGGTAAAGTACAGGATTGACAAATGTGTGAGTTCTAATTTTAACCATAACATACGTTGACGCCCCCAATAAAGGACACTACTCAGTGGGTCGAAGAAAGCTCAGGTCACAACTGCTTGTAAGAAGGGCAGCAGAAGCAATCCAGAAAATTTCTCTCTAATTTCATTGACACCCATCTGTTGTACAATCATTTTAGTTTTCTGCTGCCTTTGTCCCGTATCGGCGCACGGGTGCGGCATGGTTAATTTAAGGGGTGGTCGGATGCCCTTCCCTTCGCCACCCCGTTACCAGACTGTGAGATATGTTATCCGTATTAAAAATGAGCCAAAAGTTTTCTGTATGTTTGTGAGTCGTGTAATTGATGTGGGACTTGGATACCAACCTGATATTCACCTAGTGACATGTAGGAAACAAAGTAAAAACCATCGAGGCTGGCCGGCGCGCCGATCCTCGTAGTTAATCGGCCGGGCGGATACGATGAGCAGCCTGCGCGTCTCCCCTTCGCGGAAGCAGCGCTTTAACACGCACGGGTATCCGGGCGGGTGCCAGTGTGTTGTACAATGTCAGGATATATTCCGATTTCAAACTCAAAGAGGAATCTCGAACGTAGTGGCCTCCTCCGCGCCAACCATCGTGTATTCCGGAAGCATTCGTCATGTGAACCCAGCTCTCGTTTTTCTCACATTACAGAGTGAAAGCTGTGGATAAAGGTACTCAGGAGAATGCAGTATTTCTCGACTTCCAAAAATCATTTGACTCTGTGCATATCAACCAAGGATCGATCACACGTGGTTCGAACGCAATTTGTAACTAGAAATAGGATTTCTTGGTAGCGAGGAAACCGCATATTATCTTGGATACATAGTGATCGCAAATGTAGAAATTATTTCAAATGTTTGCCAAGAAGTGTATTAAGACCTCACTATTTAAGATATATGTTAATTACACGGCCAAAAAATATGAATAGTAACCTCAAATTTTCGCCAAATTTTGCAGTTATCTGGGATGATGTACTATCTGAAAAAAGTTCTGCAGATATCCAGACAGATAATGGTGGTGCAAAGATTAGTAACTTACTGGAAATGTATAGAAAGATTTGAACTGTATACTTCACAGACAGCAGAAAAGTAGAATCATATAACTAGCTAAAGCGTTGATGAGTCACAATTGAAAACAGTGATCTGATACAAATACTTGGGCATTACAATTTGTAGGAATATGAAACAATTAGCTCACAGGGTGAGCTGCAGGTAAAACTGGTAGCAGATTTCAGTTCATTGGTAGGATACTAGAAAAACGCTATCGCGTTACAAAAGAGACTGCTATCAAAACGATTGTGCTTCCCATTCAAGAATAATGCGGAACTGCGTGGGATCCTTGCTAAATATTACAAACGCGGCACACTGAACGTATACATAGGGTGGTCAAAGATTTCACTATAATCGACATTAACGACTTTAGAGATTCGGTTCAAATGGCTCTGAGCACTATGGGACTTAACATCTATGGTCATCAGTCCCCTAGAACTCAGAACTACTTAAACCTAACTAACCTAAGGATATCACACACATCCATGCCCGAGGCAGGATTCGAACCTGCGACTGTAGCGGTCACGCGGTTCCAGACTGAAGCGCCTAGAACCGCACGGCCACAGCGGCCGGCTAGAGATTCGGAACTGTATACTTATTAAAGATAATTCTCATTTATTATTTCGTCTCAATTGCACATTTTTAATTACATGTTTCGATCACTCTGGATTATCTTAAGATCTACGTAGTTGGGTCAGAAACCCGTCTTGTTAACGCAGAACCACACTTTATGGTACTGCCAGTACTCTAATAAGTGTTCTGAGTAGATAAGACGGGTTTCTGACGTTACTTCTTAGATCTGAAAATCATCCCGAGTGATCGAAACATGTGATCTAATCAAAAATGTGCAACTGAGACGGAATAATAGATAAGAATTATCTTAAAAAGCTCAAAGATTTGTTTGATTCACGAAGACGATGAAAAACGTGAACTGGGACTCGTTTGCAGATAGACGGCAATTTATTATCCCGCGAAAGCCTGCTTAAGAAGTTTCATGAACAAATGCTGAGTCAAGAATCTAGGAAAGAACTCCAGCTCCATATTTATTGCTCCCGTTGGGACTGTGAAGACGAGACTAATTACATTGTACACAGGGAGATTTAGACGTTCTTCCCGCGCTCCCTAAGTGAATAGAAGGGGAAGAAATCCTGTTACGCGGCATAATGCATTTCACAGTAGTTTACAGATCGTGAATATAGTTATAGATGCAAACCGACTAAGGAAGACGCATGCTGGTGGGGTGGGACAAAGAGAATTCATTCGGCCATCTACAACTTACGTATTTATTTTAAAATTATATTAATAATGGAATAAAATATAGTTTCTATTTCAATTAGCTTAACAAACTTTTTTCAATCTCGTCGTAAGTCGTGCTTGGATGGTTCAGCTGGTATTTGTTGAGAGTGTTGGGCGCGGAAGACAAAAATCTCAACTAACATGAATTTTTAATTTGCCAGTAGCTTTCCTATATTTCGCTTCAAGCATATGAACCTTTCAAGTAGCCTTTGACTCAGTGTTTTAAAGCGTGGTCTCTTACAGCTCAAAAAGTACATGGTGTCTAAGTATGGTTTCAGTAAATAAAAGTGCCCCTGTTGGCATACGTCTAAAGGTTTTGAAATTTTCGTCACGTTGGCGAATGTGTTCGCTCTCAACGAACGAATGTTGTACATTGTTCTTTGCTCCATTCATGTTGTATACTGGCAATTTGTCTCTCTGAATAACGACATATTTAATTTGAAACGATAATCATAATAGCTCAGAAATGTCCGGACGCACCTTAGTAAATATGGGTTGTAAAGTATGTAGACAGTATACGCCCCTTCTAAATAGCAGTGAAAGATACTTCGATGCATTACAATAAATGACGTAAACATAAATAATATTGTTCTAATCCTTTTAAATCGGAACTATTAAACTAAGAACTAACATCCAGACGGCACATTCCGACATTTAGTAGAAAGGAAGATAATTATTCAACAAGCCGGAGCCTATTAAAGACCTCGGCTGCAAGCACTGATAAGAGACAAATTGGTTGTTTCGTAGAATTGCGCAGTAAAGATTCAATAAAATCTTATAAATAAGGCACTTCATGTACATCCTTCATAATTTTTTTATTCAGATACGTCATTGTCTTCAGATATTTCTAGAGTAATGACATATTTTAAAAACATTATTCTATCCAAAATGTTTGCTTAAAAACACATCAGTTGGTACTTGACATTGTTTACTTGCAGAGTAAATGCACTTAACATGAGTTACCACTGAATTGCCACTGTTTACTTGGTGAGTGAGTTAATGATACATTACTGTGAAACCTTTCAAAAATAGATTTAAAAGGTCTGAATCGTTGCAGTTTGTGACACTTAGATTTCGATTACCAATTTTTGGAATAATGAATATAACAACCTCAAAAATTAATCCATTGTTCAGCACACTATAAAAATATTTTTACTGTCGTGTTACTGGAGCACATCAAAGTTAAGACGGTCCATAACGTATTTAGGATTCTCATCGGAGTCTCAGTTATCCAAATTAGTACAAATTTTCCTGGCTACGCTCACGTTACTACTACTAGTAGCCATGATTTTGACACTTACCATTGTTTACACGCACACACGCAGATAAAGCCGCCATTAGTGACATTCTCATGTTAGCGGTAGAACTCCCATTTCTCGGTTTATCGCGGAATTATCAACTAATAGAACGAAGCACATCACCTGCAATGTTTCGCGTGCATATAACTCGGCTTCTCGTCTACTGTTCTTACTCTTCTTTAGAGCCGAGATCATCACTTGCTGTTTCTTGAGTTTCAATACCGTTCTGTAGCCCCACATTTCAAACGCTTCTAGTCTGCCGTAGTCCTGTTTTTGTATGGTCACCCTTTCACCTTAGTAAAATTGGTTTTCTGATACCTTTACCGAATCATATTGATCTCCGGCCAGTATGTCTCTAATTTTTCCCTTCTATTATTGTTTACATTACTCTAGTCTACAGTTTCTGAGTGCGACAAGTGACACACATGTTTTACCATTTTTAACTCGTTCTTTTTTCGGTAGAGAGATGTTTATTTTTAAATCTCATTGTAATTCTCCTGCACCATATAAAATGATCAGCCAAAACATTATGACCACCTGCTTAAAAGCGTGTTGCTCCACTTCGGTAACGCAATTCGTCAATGATACTGCTTTCCATGGATTTGACAAGTACTTGGTGGGTTTCCGGAGGTTTGAGGCACCAGATGCCTACGCATAGGTCACTGCCTGTCCGAGGCAGAATTCTAAAAAAATGGTTCAAATGTCTCTGAGCACTATGGGACTTAACTTCTGAGGTCATTAGTCCCCTACAACTTAGAACTACTTAAACCTAACTAACCTAAGGACATCACACATAGCCATGTCCGAGGCAGAATTCGAGCCTGCGACCGTGGCAGCAGCGCGGTTCCGGACTGAAGCGCCTAGAACCGCTCGGCCACAGTGGCCGGCTGCTGTGACATGGATGCGATGCAGGTCTGTACTGTTCCGGGACGATTTGTTGTTGTTCCGCGCACACCGTCCGTTTCCAGACACGTGTTCATAGGACCTCTTTTCCTCCATTTCCAGTAAGGAATCCGTCCCAGCAGCTTGTAGGTTTTACTAATGTTCAGCCTGCATATTAAACAGGTCACACGAGCAGTATCTGAAAAATGCTCCGTTCTTAGATTCACTGTTTACAATCAAAAAATGGTTCAAATGGCTCTGAGCACCATGGGACTTAACATCTAATGTCATCAGTCCCCTAGAACTTAGAACTACTTAAACCTAACTAACCTAAGGACATCACACACATCCATGCCCGAGGCAGGATTCGAACCTGCGACCGTAGCAGTCCCGCGGTTCCGGACTGCAGCGCCTAGAACCGCACGGCCACCGCGGCCGGCGTTTACAATCAACTGCAGCGGCATAGATCATATCGACTTGAGATTAGAATGATACGGCAGCACTAGGCGAGTATGCACCAGAACAATGTAAACAAAATTTCGAAGGACTATAATCGGAACGCGCACGAATTTTTCTTTTTTTTTTCGCTATAATGTACAGGTTTTGCAGTGAGTTGGTCCACTGTGAGTCCTTATAATAGACCGCCCTACGTCAAAAGCCTTACATAGACGTTGTAGTTCAACGGCAGTGTATTACAGGCGACTCGCAAAACAGGCCGTGGGGCGGGCAGGGGTGCCCAACCCCTGGAGACGGCTCACGGGGCTGCGCGGCACCCGGCAACAGCGGCGGCGCGGCCGAGGTGACGCGGCCGCAGCTCCGCCTGGCCTAGTAATACAAGTGAAATCGAGGTTAGCATTTCCTAGCGGCGCGGCGCCTGTACCACTTTCCCTTTCGGTCTCTCCGTGCCGTGCCACGCCGCCAGCGCTCTCTCTCTCGGCGCGGCGTTACGGAGGCGGGCGTAACAGCGGCCGACACGCCAGCCCGCGACCCGCGCCCGGGAAGTGCGCCTCGCGTCTTCCGGACGGACGCCCCGGCGAGGTCGCGCGCTCCACTCACCGCGCAATCCTAGGTCCCACCTCCAAACCCTCCAGCGGGAAACACGAAAAATTTTACACTTACGTACACTGAAAAACGGGCGACGGTGCCACGGGGGTTCATAAGGGTAGACGGCGCTACAGCCTTACGGCGTACCTCGCCATATCTGTTTGCTCAAACTATTAACAGACGTTAGCTTCTCGTTCTTACTTTCTGTCCTGTGGACGCAACAGTTGTTTTAGATAGTAAATTTCAGAGTCCTTCTGTGAGTAACACAGAACAAGGAAGGCATTTTCAGACGATTTTCGGGTATTAAGCGCCCATTTGATCCAGTAATACGACGTATTTCGCCTCGGTAATGTAACCAAGAACATAATAGGTGATGTGTGATACAAAAAGGCTACTTTCATAACCCACCATTTTTCGTAACACACACTGACGAAATTAATATTCGGTCAATGTCCTCTTCCTAAAAATGCTGAGGGCATATTGGGCTGTGTTTGGTTGGTTACCAATCTTTCCTTCACATGGCGTTCACAAGAGCTATTTTCGATATGTATTGAGATGAAATATAAAGTTAAATGACAGAAATGAAACCACTACAGTAAAAGTAATCAAAAAAAATGGTTCAAATGACTCTGAGCACTATGGGACTTAACATCTGTGGTCATCAGTCCCCTAGAACTTAGAACTACTTAAACCTAACTAACCTAAGGACATCACACACATCCATGTCCGAGTCAGGATTCGAACCTGCGACCGTAGCAGTCGCACGGTTGCGGACTGCGCGCCTGGAACCGAAAAGTAATCAGCACAATTAAAACTGCTTCCTGAAGATTGCCCAATCAGTCGAACACTAGCTAGAAATAAACAAAAATCAGTAAAACAGAAACAGTGTATTTGTTATTCATCATTAAGATTCATTTAAATTAAATATAAATTGACTTGAACGAGTGCGCTTACGAATGAAATGTGATTCCTTTATACCTTGCACTATGATCAGAACGACTAATACAACTATAACTGATACAAGCTGGCATTCTTTTTAACAAAAAAAATTCTCCCTTCGCTAATGTTTGGCCATACTAATCTGGCGGACGTCGGCTTCAAATTTGTGACGTCATGACAACTCCTCTTATTATACCTCCAAGGGCAGTTCCCTACTAATAAAACGGACCTATTGAAAATCATGATCGCACCGTCCAAACGTTACACGACCTGGACATTCAGGTTAGCTTTTCTTCTAACATTGTACTTAGGTTACGAAATTCACTGGGTGCTCTGGATATTGCTGTTCATCCATATACCTCAGTATTTGAACTACTAATACACGCTCTCCTGTGTGCGATTCTACCCTCATTAAACACGACATTTTGTGTATATTATTAGAAGGTATGTTTCTGTTTGAATGTAAGAACATCGCCTGACAAATCGTATACTACAGGCCAGCATGAACGTAGTTTTTCTTTTATAATTTGTTTCGAGTGAATCAAAGCACTGGGGGTTCTAAATGAAAAGCCCTTGGGTCGACTATATTAACGAGTGACAAAATCAAAAATCGGACCCAAGATTAGCACCCGATTGTATCAAAAACGTTCACGCATTCTGCGCCGCTAGCTGAACATAAGAAAACAATTGAAAAAATGGGAAATACAAAGAATAAATGTTTGTCGGAGCTTTACGTAGCGATTTAAAAACTGCAGGCTGTGCACTTTTACTCAAAATACAATGAACACATTTTCATGAAGGTTCATTCTGTAAAAGAAGCCATCCATCGCTGAATTTGAAGCATAATATATTCTTCTAATAATGTTACAGCCACTGTGGCTCGTAGAATTAGCTTTCCAAACAGCTTGAATAATCAACATGGTCCTGGCCTGGCGAAACTACAAACACTTCAGTTCTGAATGGATAGTATACAACGACCGACTCTGTTGCTACCAGTAAAGAATCGAACTCTCATGGATAACATAGAGTCAAACGTCTGATTAATTTACAAATGAGTTTGTGCGAACAATAGACCGACTAGCGAAGTGCATTGTTCGTTCTTTGGATGCTGTACTTCCGACGTTGATCCAAGTAAAATAAATGTCTCTTAAGTATATGTGGCTTTGACTTCTCACCTACAAGTCAATGTGTTAAATATTTGCCTTTAAGCATGTAAGTGAGACAGAGTTTAGGAAAGGTTAGAAATTATGCTTGAATTTTATTAGAAGTCGCTCTCATTATGTAACACTGAATGAACGTAAAATGGCTGATCTGTGATCCATTTTAAGCAAACGCTGGTTACCACACATCTCACCATTCATTATCTCATACCTCCTGAACTATGAGTAGTACAATGACATAATTTTGCAGGTAGATTCAGTGGTATATGTCGATTCTTTTAGCAAAATGTGTTACAACTAGAGTAAGTAGCAAAGAAGTAATAACTCAAACCGTCACGCCTGATGTTGCAGTTTGACGGTATGAACAACGAAAATGTAGTAATAGTTAAACTCTTTTCCATTGATCATTTTGTGTGAAATGTCAGTGAGAAAAAGTTTCGAAGAGGTCTGAAATTATGTGCAAAGTTTGTCGGAATTCGTTAAGTTCTGTCATTCTCAAATACTGGATACATAAAGTCCGGGCATTTTCGCACCGTAGATTACGTCGTCTCGGGACAATAACTGTAATACTTTCATTATCGCGATAAACTTTTAACATAAGATTACGCCTCTTAAGGAGTAGATTATGGGAACATTTCAAATTCTTAAATTTGGTCTTATAATTAGACGAAATATTTTTTATTCCTCGCAAGTTTCTATATAAACACCGCCTGAAAAAAAAGGTGAAGTACCCAGAATGTGAGGAGGAAACGAAATGGAACTTCACGGGTTGAGACGGAACGTAATGTTATTTCAGTTATGACAAAATCAAGTCAAATTTACAAAGAACTTTGTAGTATGAGCCAACTTATCCCTAAGACGTTGTACTCTCTCTTGCCTGGATGCAAGTACTGATTCGGCTGGGTACCCTCTCCTAAGGAAAGTTGGTGCACAACCGTTGTAACTGCTCATTGATATCGCAGATACTGGCACTTTGACGGATTTTACATAAGCCCTGATCTTACACATTGTCTACATGGGAGCGATCAGGGGATGTTGTTGGCCACGAAGCTACGTCACCATCTCACAGACTGTTCGTAAAGACACGTACCGTGTGTGTGTGTGTGTGAACGAGCATGGTCCCTATGAAAGCGTTGCGTGAGAGGAAGCGTATGAGGACGCTGGACGTCCGTGAAGTACCGTTGTCCCCTCAAACACTACCAGCCGTGACTTTGTCATAATCGATGGCTTCCCACACCACGACTTCAGGAGTAACAGCGCTGTGTATCTCGAAAACATTGGAAGAATGGGATCTCTCTCCAGTTCGCCGACATAC
Source organism: Schistocerca americana (assembly GCF_021461395.2). Classification (NCBI taxonomy): domain Eukaryota; kingdom Metazoa; phylum Arthropoda; class Insecta; order Orthoptera; family Acrididae; genus Schistocerca; species Schistocerca americana. Next base: position 39,531,857 of record NC_060124.1, read on the forward strand.
TTGTCGACGAAGGTCATCTGGGTTGGGGCAGAACCGGGATTCATCGCTGAATACAATGGGACGCCATTCATCGGCGGTCCTCGCGTTCTAGTCGCGGCAGCACTCCAAATCCATACCGTGTGTGGCAGTGTTTGGGCAGTCCACACATGGGACGGTAATTCCTTAGTACAGACACTGCTGAGTTCCATAGAATGATGCAGGACGGCTCAGAATGTTGCAGGGAATCTGTTACTTATTTTCAGACAGCAGACGCAGACGTGAAGGGGTCACGATGTGCTTGGTGCACAGTATGGTGATTCATCCTTGTGGTGATAAAACGTTGTCGATGGGAACGTTGACGAAGAGTACGTCAGCCCTCGCGTTCCCATGCAGTCTTAGGTTCTAAGGTCAAGCCACTGCCGCGACCGAACGCCTCGCAAACCTCGATATGGCATGAATCAAACTGGTAGCCAAAGAGAAACCTAAAGTGAGGACTCTTTTAAACCCTGTCAAGTGCTGATTCGAGTACGTGCATATCCGTGTCCTTCACAGTGATTATTAAATATCCGACTTTTTTAGGGCACTCAAAAGTGGTGCATTCTTTGGATAATAATATTTTTAACAGCTATGAACGTTAGCAGGACACTTGGGTTCTAGCCTTATTATCCTATTTAGGTGTTGGTTTCACTTTGTTGCCTATAAGTGGTCCCCAACGATTGATCGTGGGGTACTCGTCGGTCCCCTAAGCGTTGCATTGTCGGTCTTAAATTTTTAAACTCTGTTTTCTGGTGTGAAGTTTGATCAAGTCGCTGATGGTAATGACGTTCAGTGCTTCACGCAGATCTGTCATCCTTGTCCAACGGGCGCCATCAATATCAGTTGTAAACATCTATTTTGAATAGTTTGTAGAAATGTGATATTCGACTGGAATGCTGCGCCCCAAGACGAACTGTCATATGTCACTGCAAGTAACGCTAGTCCCTTATAAAGTCTATGTCTGGTAAAAACGTTCATGTTTGTGCTACACAGTGGTGGATTTAAGGCGCGTATTAATCTAACCATTTTCTCCTTTTTTTATATGGACATGAGTTTCAAAGATGAGTTTGTTGTCGAGAGTGACTCTCAGACATCTGACGTGGTTGGTCCACTGGATCTCTAGGTTGGTGATTGACAACCGATCTCCTAGATCAGGTCTTTTTATAGCTATCAATATGGACCGATGTTGTCTGCATTTAACTTAGTCATATTGTTCTTTGCCAACTGTTCCATGACTGCCAACTGATTCCGTAAGCGGACAATTGCCTCGTTTACTTGACTGTATCATTCGCGAATCAGGTTGCTACTGTCTGTGGTCATATTGGCAAGTCATTCACGTACAGTATGAACATGGCTGATGATAGGACTGATCTTTGGGGAATCCGTTGGTCAAGATCATTTATACTGGAACTTCAGTTATCAGTTCTTACAAATTGTTTCCGTAACAAAACTGTGAGGCATTTTTATCGGATGGTCTGGAATTACTTCGATGGCGCTCATTTTTGTTGTAAGTTTAGCTTTCCATACTTTATGGTACGCCGTTTCAATGTCAAGAAAGACCCTTGCTGTATAGTAGGCGGGGTTCGTGTTGTGTGCAATATATTCAATCACCCTCAGCAGTTGTAGTTCTGAGGACAGGTGCGATTGAATTGAAAGTTGCTCTGGTCGTGTTACATTATTTTCAGCCAGCGGACGCATTAATCTGTGTTGTATTATTCGTTCATATATTTTTTGACGTAGGGGGCTGTAGGCTAATTGGCTGATGCGTGACTAGCTGCTGCGGGTATTTGTCGCGTTTCGTAATTGTAACAATTCAATACTTTGCGAGATATCGGGAAATAGTTACTGATAAAACAGATGTTAAAAATTCTCGTTAATAATACGCTGGGATTCCTTGAAAAGTGTTTTCAACTGCTCACTGGAAACCCCTTGAGGGCCGGGGACAGAGTTTAGTTGTACACACATCTGCAGATGTAGCGAGTTACAGATTTACATTTCGGGATGTTAGTCTGATTTGTTATTCGTCTTGCGGATTTCACGTATTTTTCCCTTCATACAGGGTGTTTATAAATGAATATAGGGGTTTTAACGCTTTATAACATTTATTATATTAAACTTACAGTTATAAATGATATGTCAAATGAAAGAGCAACTCAAACAGTTTTACCAAGAACCTTATAAATATTCGATGTGAGCCCATTTGTCACATGGCACACATCAAGTCTATAGCTGAGTTCTTTCCAAACGTTGATAAGTACGTCTTCAGTTATTGTAGCAACAGCTGCTTCAATCCGGTATCTTAATTCAGGGAGGTCTGCTGGTGGCGGAGGCATGTACACACTATCCTTGATGAAGCCCCAAAGAAAAAAATCGCATGGCGTTAGGTCAGGTGAACGTGGGGGCCATACAAAACAAGCCCTGTCAGTGCTCCGCTATGCCAGTGAGAAGGCGCACCATCTTGCTGGAAAATGAAGTTCTCTGGCTCATCGTCTTCCAACTGAGGGAAGAGCCATTGCTCTAGTGTATCAAGGTAAGAAGTGCAGTTACAGTAGGTTCACCAAAAAAGAAAGGCTCATAATCTTTCCGCCAGGATACGGCACAAAAAACAGTCAATTTAGGGAAATCTTATTGCATTTGTACCATATCGTGAGGATTTTCTAAGCCAAATGCGCACATTGTGTTAACATGCCCACTAAGGTGAAAGGTCGATTTATCACTGAAGACAACATGAGCCAGAAAATCTTCATCGTCATGAAACAACATTTCGTTTGCGAAGTTGGTACATAATGCATGGTCTGCCAGCTTTAGAGTCTGTAATAACTGTACACAGTAAGGACGTAGTTGTATGCGTTTTCTTAAAACTTTCGAAACAGTCGACACAGGAACTTGTAATTCACGACTGTCTTTCTGGACTGATTTCTTTGAGCTACGAGTGAACAACTCTCTCACTCGCTCAGCAGTCTCTTCACTAACTCTTGGTCGTCCCGTTCTCTTCCCTTTGCAAAGGCAGCCAGTATCTTCAAATTGATAATACCATCTACAAATGTTATTATCACTTGGAGGATAACAATCGGACTTCAGCTCGAAATCACGTTGCACAGTAACTACAGATTCGGTCTTTGCAAACTGCTAAACACAAAACGCTTTCTTTTCACTAATCGCCATCTTCGCTATTATCGCTGTCTAGCGGATTGCAGGGGAAACATTGTGCGCTGCGCATGCGCATTGATGCCAATCACAACTGTCCGAATTGCTCTTTCATTTGACATATCATTTATAACTGTAAGTTTAATGTAATAAATATTATAAAGCGTTAAAACCCCGATATTCATTTATAAACACCCCATATATTGTGGCTAACGACTCTGCTTTCTACAAGGGGTCGAACGTCAAGCTTGTAGGGCTTTGGTTACCTTGGTGACCCAGCTAGCTTCAAGTTGTCTTTTCGTTTGCAGGAGAAAGATCTCCATTCGCTTCTCCCACACCTCATTTCTCCTCTCTAGGGCTTGTCCCTTTTATCACGTGGTTCTCTGAAATGGAGCTACCACTTAAGAGACCTGTTTCTTAGCGTTCTCAAATCCTGTAGTAGCGGTGAAAATTCCTCTCGATATGTAGATTTGAAGGCGATAGTCACAGTTACCTGTCGATATGCCTTCTTAATTTTTGTAGTTAGTACATTTTAACCCGGTCAATGTCTGCTATATTCTGAACATTCGTGGTAGGTCTGATGTAATTTAGGCACGTTTCAAACTGCTTCCAATTCGTGATGCTCTTGAGTGGCGGAAGCGGTGTAATTCGCCCAATGGCGGGACAATTGTACGAAGTCAGCTCGTTTATCGCCGTGAGCAGCGGGTTAAATCTCAAATTTCTTAGGACTGTAATGTCTAGGACATCCGATTGGTGGTCGCTGCTTCATGGAACATGTATGGGGTGCCTCTCTTCCAATTCATATAATCTGGCTCCTTTCAAGATACTACGTTTTGAGTTCCACGCGAAATAATTAGCGTTCAGGTCCCCTCATAATACTACCTGCTCGAATCTAATGAACACTGCAGGCAGTACGTCTCATGCAATGGGTCGTTTGGACAAGAACATGATGCAACCATTGTTATATTTCTGTACAATGTAGACACCGTAACTGCTGTTGCCTCTAGCGTGTTCATGGGAGTAGTAGGACAAACGATTTTCTGAGACACTTTTGTTATCAAATAGATTTCAAATTAATTATGCAAACTAATTAATTGATCAATCAATTATCCTGACCTCCTGATGACATCATGGGTTTTTCCCGGCAAGCACGTGCCGCTCCCCTCCCCTGTACACCTGGAAAAGGCGAGAAATTGAAATTTTTGTGGGAAATACAAAAAATAGCAGCAAATTCAAATTTATTGGTGGGAATATCAAATTTTTTGTCTTCACTTCGAGGTTCGGGGACGAGCACAAGACGGCACTTCCCCTGAACCTTTTATTCCTCTCCTGTGCCGACCTCTTCATCTCCGAGTGTCATTTGGAACCCATGTCCTCAATTATTTGCTGGATGTATTCCAATCTCTGTCTTCCTCTAGAGTTTTTGCCCTTTACAGCTCCCTCTAGTACCATGGAAGTCATTCTATGATATCTTAACGGATGTCCTATCATCCTCACCCTTCTCCTTGTTAGTTTTTCCCCATATTCTTTTCCTCTCCGATTCTGCACAGAACCTTCTCATTCCTTACCTTATTAGTCCACATAATTTTCGACATTTTTCTGTAGCACCACATCTAAAATATTCTGATTCTCTTATGTTCCGGTTTTCCCACAGTCAATGTTTCACTGCCATACAATGCTGCGCTCCAAATGGACGTTCTCAGAAATTTCTTTCCCAAATTAAGGCCTATGTTTGAATTTTGTAGACTTCTCTCGGCCAGAAATGCGTTTTTTGCCAGTGCTAGACTGCTTTTGATGTCCTCCTGTCTCTGTCTGTAATGAGTTATTTTGCTGCGTAGGTAACAGAATTCCATAACTTCAGCCATCACGTGACCTTCAATCCTGACATTAATTTTCTCCCTGTTCTCACTCTACTATTTCTCATTATTTCGTTTGTCTTCAATTTACTCTTAATCAATACTCTGTACTCATTACGCTGTTCATTCTACTCAGCAGATCATGTAATTCTTCTTCTTTTTCAATCAGGATAGAATGTCATCAGCATATCGTATCACTGATATCCTCTCATCTTAAATTTTATTTCCACTCCTGAACCTTTCTTTTATTTCCATCATAGCTTCTTCGATGTATAGCCTGAACAATAGGGATGAAAGATAACATCCCTGTCTTACACCCTTTTTAATCCGAGTACTTTGTTCTTGGTCGTCCACTCTTAATACTCCCCCTTGGCTGTTGTAGATCTTGTACATTACCTATCTCTCCCTATAGCTTAACCTAGTTTTCTCGAACATCTTGCACCATTTTACACTGTCGAAAGCTTTACTCAGGTCTCAACAAATACTATGAACTTGTCTCGATTTTTTTCTAGTTTTGCTTCCATTGTCAATTACAGCATCAGAGTTGCCTATCTGGTACCTTTACCTTTCCTAAAGCCAATTGATCGTCATCTAACACATCATCAATTTTCTTTTCCATTCTTTTGTGTATTATCTTTGTCAGCAACTCTTTTTGCATCAACTGTTAAGCTGACTGTGCGATAATTCTCGCAACTGTCAGCTCTTGCAGTCTTCAGAAGTGTGTGGATGATATTTTTCCAAAAGTTAGATGGTGTGTCGCCAGACTCATACATCCTAGACACCAGTGAGAATAGTCATTTTGTTGCCACTTCCTCTAATGATTGCCGGCCGCGGTGGCCGTGCGGTTCTAGGCGCTCCAGTCCGGAGTCGCGCTGCTGCTACGGTCGCAGGTTCGAATCCTGCCTCAGGCATGGGTGTGTGTGATGTCTTTAGGTTAGTTAGGTTTAGGTAGTTCTAAGTTCTAGGGGACTGATGACCACAGCAGTTGAGTCCCATAGTGCTCAGAGCCATTTGAACCATTTTAGAGATTCTGATGGATCGTTATGTACAGTGTGTTACAAAATGTACGGCCAAACTTTCAGGAAACATTCCTCACACACAAATAAAGAAAAGATGTTATGTGGGCATGTGTCCGGAAACGCTTAATTTCCATGTTAGAGCTCATTTTAGTTTCGTCAGTATGTACTGTACTTCCTCGATTCACCGCCAGTTGGCCCAATTGAAGGAAGGTAATGTTGACTTCGGTGCCTGTGTTGACATGCGACTCATTGCTCTACAGTACCAGCATCAAGCACATCAGTACGTAGCATCAACAGGTTAGTGTTCATCACGAACGTGGTTCTGCAGTCAGTGCAATGTTTACAAATGCGGAGTTGTCAGATGCCCATTTGATGTATGGATTAGCACGGGGCAATAGCCGTGGCGCGGTACGTTTGTATCGACACAGATTTCCAGAACGAAGGTGTCCTGACAGGAAGACGTTCGAAGCAACTGATCGGCGTCTTAGGGAGCACGGAACATTCCAGCCTATGACTCGCAACTGGGGAAGACCTAGAACGACGAGGACACCTGCAATGGACGAGGCAATTCTTCGTGCAGTTGTCGATAACCCTAATGTCAGCGTCAGAGAAGTTGCTGCTGTACAAGGTAACGCTGACCACGTCACTGTATGGAGAGTGCTACGGGAGAACCAGTTGTTTCCGTACCGTGTACAGCGTGTGCAGGCACTATCAGCAGCTGATTGGCCTCCACGGGTACACTTCTGCGAATGGTTCATCCAACAATGTGTCAATCCTCATTTCAATGCAAATGTTCTTTTTACGGATGAGCCTTCATTCCAACGTGATCGAATTGTAAATTTTCACAGGCAACATGTGTGGGCTGACGAGAATCCGCACGCAATTGTGCAATCACGTTATCAACACAGATTTTCTGTGAACGTTTGGGCAGGCATTGTTGGCGATGTCTTGATTGGGCCCCATGTTCTTCCACCTACGCTCAATGGAGCACGTTATCATGATCTGATACGGGATACTCTACCTGTGCTGCTAGAACATGTGCCTTTACAAGTACGACACAACATGTGGTTCATGCACGATGGAGCTCCTGCACATTTCAGTCGAAGTGTTAGTACGCTTCTCAACAACAGATTCGGTGACCGATGGGTTGGTAGAGGCGGACCAGTTCCATGGCCTCCACGCTCTCCTGACCTCAACCCTCTTGACTTTCATTTATCGAGGCATTTGAAAGCTCTTGTCTACGCAACCCCGGTACCAAATGTAGAGACTCTTCGTGCTCGCATTGTGGACGGCTGTGATACAATACGCCATTCTCCAGGGCTGCATCAGCGCATCAGGGATTCCATGCGACGGAGGGTGGATGCATGTATCCTCGCTAACGGAGGACATTTTGAACATTTCGTGTAACAAAGTGTTTGAAGTCACGCTGGTACGTTCTGTTGCTGTGTGTTTCCACTCCATGATTAATATGATTTGAAGAGAAGTAATAAAATGAGCTCTAACATGGAAAGTAAGCATTTCCGGACACATGTCCACATAACATATTTTCTTTCTTTGTGTGTGAGGAATGTTTCCTGAAAGTTTGGCCGTACCTTTCTGTAACACCCTGTATATCTTCTGCCTTATTTGATCTTAGGTTCTCCATAAGTTTTTTCAAGTTTTGATTTTAATATTGGATTCTCTATCTATTCTAAATCGAGTATTGTTTCTTCTTGCATCACGTAAGATAAACCTTACCTCTCATAGAAGCCTTCAAAGTACTCTTCTCACCTATCTACTCTCTCTCTCCTCTGCATTTAACAGTGGAATTCCCGTTGCACTCTTAATGTTACCACCATTGCTTACAATTTCATCGAAGGTTGTTTTGACTTTCCTGTATGCTGAGACAGCCTGTGACAATAATTTTTTTTCTGTTTCTTCGCATTTTTCATGCAGCCATTTGACCTTCGCTTGCCTGCACTTCCTATTTATTTCATTCCTCAGCGACTTGTATTTCTGTATTCCTGAACACGCCTAAATATTTTTGTACTTCCTTCTTCTGTCAATCAACTGAAGTATTTCTTCTGTTACCCATGGTTTTTTGCAGTTATGTCCTTTGTACCCATGTTTCTCTTTCCAGCTTCTGTGAGTGCCCATTTCAGAGATGTCCATTCAACTTAAACTGTACTGGCTGCTAAGCTATTCCTCATTGCTGTATCTGTCTCCTTAGAGAACCTCAAGCGTTATCTCGTCATTCCTTAGTTCTTCTGTATCCCACTTCTTTGTGTATTGATTCTTCCCGACTAATTTCTTAAACTTCAATCTACACTTCATCGATACTACACTGTATCTGAGTCTATATCTGCTCCTGGGTATGCCTTATAATCCAGTATTTGATTTTGGAATCTCTGTGTTACCACGATGTAATCTAATTTAACTCTTCTCGTGTCACCAGGCCTTTTTCAAGTATAACTCCTCCTCTTGTGATTCTTAAACATGGTATTCGTTATTACTAGCTGAAATTTATTACAGAACTCAATTAATATTTCTCCTCTCTCACCCCTTGTCCCAAGCCCACATTCTCCTGTAACCTTTCCACCTACTCCTTCCCCTACAACTGCATTCCAGTCTCCCTTTATGTACTGTGTTATGCTTTCAGTATCCTCATATACTTTCCCTATCTCTTCATCTTCAGCTTGCACCGTCAGCATGTATACCTGACCTACTGACAAATCTGGAAATTAGTGAGGAAAGGACAGTCTGTACTGGGCTATCAGACGTGATGGACGTAAGTCTTCATTTTGTATCAGTGCAGGATATTGTTTATTTAAACAATTTGAGTTGCAATTGATCAAGTACTAGGCAGTAGCTCTGTCCAGTTTCGTCATGTTTTCGCTATTAGTCTTGCATTAGAGAGTTGCTCCAGCCGGTCTAGCCAATAGCCCTATATGGAAAGGATATGTAATAATGAAAGGACAGCAAGCTATCAGTGAAGTACAGGGGAACAGCTGCTGCTGGGAGGAGCTTATGGATGGGTAATAGTAGTATAGAACAATGACACACTGTCCCACTGAGCCTGTTTTTTTTCCTTTATTGTTATATCATACCTCTGTCCTATGGGGACAGCGGTGGGCTCTTCTGCCTACATAAAACAACACAGGAGAACGGTACATACATAAAATACAGGGCTAAAAGATCATAGTTACACATAAGAAGGGGAAAAAGTGGGTGTTAAAACATACAAAGAAGAGGTAAGGGCACATTTATATAAAATCCACATATAATTAAAATGACACTAAACGAAGATGAATCACATAAACACTGGCGGCACGAAGAGCACAATTACAAACGGCGATCACAATAATGAAAGTCACACAGGTCAACGACACTGCCCACACACTGCACTGATGTTACATACATCATAACTGACAAGGGAGGGGAGGTCAGAGAGGAGGGAGAGAGGAAAGATAGAAGGGGGCTCAGCAGAGGAGGGAGGGCAGGAAGGGGCAGAAGGGGGCAGAGCCACTAGCACACCAAGGAGCAGGAGAAAGGGAGGATTGGGAGGGAGCAGCCTAGGAGGAAGAGCAAAAGCTGGAAAGGAGAGGTAGAAGGGAATGGAAGGAGAGGAAACCCCTCCCCAGCACAGGGGGAATGAGAAGGAGAGGGAGCCCAAGGGTGGAGGGGAGGGGAAATGGAGGATCACAATTGGAAGGAAGGATAAATATCAAGGCAAAGCACATCATCCAGGATGAGGAGACGTTGGAAGTTCCTTTGGGAGAAGAGGTGGATGGTGTGGAGGTGGGGAGAGAGTGGGACACATCGGTAAAGGCACAGCAGCATGTGGGGAGTGGAGACGAAAGGAGACACCAGAGGGTGAGGGGGATCGAGGTGGCAGTTGGTGTAGAGGATAGGGATGTGTTCAAGGAAACGGAGGAGATATGGGAAGGGGATGAGGCCATAGAGGATCCTTGTGGGGGACAAGAGATGGATATGGAAAGCAAGGTGGAATACATGACATTCAAGAATTTGGGTTTGTAGAATTTAGAAGGGATGGAGATCTAGGTGACACTGTCCTAACAATGGATGAGGCGGATCATGGATCAAGGATTTGTAGGTATAAAGGATGGTGAAAGGATGTAATTCCCATGTCATGCCAGACAGGACTTTCAGAAGGTGGAGTCTACTGTGGGCTTTGCATTAGATGCTATGGAGATGGGGAGTCCAGGTAAGGTGACAGTCAAGGGTGAGACCAGGATATTTCAAGGTGGGGGCAAGTTGGATAGGGCTGTTGTAGATGGTGAGACAGAAATCATAGAACTGGAACAAGGGGTGTTACATCCTATAATGATTGCCTGGGTTTTGGAAGAACTGATTTGAAGGACACACTGGTTGCACCAAACAGTTAACTGGTTTAGGTGGGTTTGGAGGGAACGCTGGGACCGTTGAAATGTAGGAGAGAGGGCAAAGATAGTGGTGTCATCAGCATATTGAATGAGATGGATGGGTGGGTGTGGTCTGGACATCCCACAAGTGTACAGGAGATATAGGAGGGGAGAAAGGACAGAGCCCTAGTGCACACCTGTGGTGGGGTACAAGATATAGGAATTGATATTATGAATTGTGACATTGGAAGGACAGTGGGAGAGGGAAGGAGGCAATGAGGCAGATGAAGTTGATAGGAAGGGCATAGATCTGGAGCTTGAAAAGGAGCCTGGAATGCCATACAAGGTACAGGCATTCTGCAGGTCAAGGGAAACACAAATAGCAGAGTGACGACAGTTGGAGGGAGAGGAGATGGGTAAGGTTAAGGAGCTGGCTGTCTGCAGAGAAGGAGGGCCAGAAATCGCGCTGAGTACGAGGGAGGACATGGTGATGAGTTAGGTGGTGATGGATACGGCGGGAAATGATGAAGACCTCACTGAACATGGAAGTGAGGCATTGGGGCGATGGGAGGAGGTGTTGGAAGGGGATTTTTTTAGGTTTAAGGAACAACAGGATCCAGAAAGTCTTCTACAGGTCAGGGTACAGCCAGTGGAGAAGATGGTGTCGTACGGGGTGGCAAGGGCAGAGAGGAACTAGAGAGGGCATTCCTTGAGGTGGTGGTAGGTGCTATCGTGACCAGAGGGGTGTTTCATATGGAGGATGAGTTTAACATCTTGTGCTGTCAAAGGAGTGTTCAGTTCTGAGGGTGGTAACTGGTCAGGGAGGGAGAGGATGAAAGTGTGCATGGTAGGGGTTTGGGAGCAGGAATAGGGGTGGTACCTATGGGGATCAGAAGGGGTAGGGGTTGGTAGTGGTTTTTTGGCGGACAGGGCAGGAGCAGGGACGACACTAGGTCGATTAGTGCTTCTTTTGCGTTGGCTGCCTGGCAAGAAGGGTCAGGGATAGGGTGGAGTGAGAGGTGATAGGAGGCAGGCCCTGCTTTGGGTCCAGAGGTGCCAAAAGGAGATGATCTCAGCAAATCACCTGAGGTGCCGACTGTGACCCAGTGGGCTATGACCAGGCAGGTGAAAAAGGTGTGGCGACTGGGGAAGGGGGGAAACTCATGAGGAAAGGTGGCAGAGGTGGGGGTGGGAGCAGGACAGAGAGCAGGAGCAGGAGTGGACTGATAAAGGTGGGGATACAAGATGGAGAGGATATGGGGGGGGGGGGGGGACAAAACATTAATAAGGGGAGGCTGGGCATAAGGAGGAGGGCCAGGGGAAGTACTCCATGAAGTGATAGTGGGGGCAGGGGAGGGGGAGGTGTAGATGATGGTGGTGGTAGTTGGAGCGTTCATTTTGAAAAGGGGACGAGCCTAGTGGCGACGGGCGTCGTCAAGGCAGGGAAGCGAGGAGTGGGGAGACGACAGAACAGGTGCAGGCGACAATAAAGACGAAGATACAGCAGGGCTCCGGTGATGGCGACGGCGACAGCGGGCAGCCGGCATCAGACACTAACGAGGCGGGCAGAAGGCGGCGGGTGGCCGACGGCCGGCTTCAGCCCTCGAAGACATATGTGAGAGGCTGTAACATGTTTGTCCACAATACATAAAAGAAACAATATAGACTCATCTTTCATCTCTCCTTTCGTTAAAGTATCGGTTACCTGACGTATTCTCACCTATCTTCCAGTTTTAGATACATAGCATCTGAATCCTTCTAATTTCGATGAGTAAGAGATGTCTCCCGCCAAGTTACAGATCCCGACTAACTCTCTCTAAATCCCATCATTTTCTGACAGCACTGTTCCATTAGTTAGAAGGCTGATAGGCAGAGAACTATCACAACGAGAAAAATAGCGTACTAATGTACAGGAGGAAATGCAGAACCATGGAAATTCAGAAGCATAACAACTGCAATTCTTCAATATCGAATGATGGTCTATAAAAATCGCTCTTTATATGTCCTAGTCTCCTTTATGAAGTTCCTATGATTACCACACCAGAAATACGACAGTGTAATGGTGTCTAAGTCTTTGCTGAGAGCACAGTGCCTCTCTCTGTTTCTCTCTCTCTCTCTCTCTCTCTCTCTCTCTCTCTCTCTCTCTCTGTTTCTCTCTCTCTCTCTCCTCATTGTTTTTGTAACGTTCAATAGAGTAAAACTATAAACTATAAAAACTTCACTAACATCACGTGCTAGAGAACTCAATAAGATTTTACCACATCTCTCTCTTCTGTCATATCAGGAAACAAACACCGTCTGCTCAATGACATCAACCATATGTGGTGATCCCATTAAATATGAAGGGCTTACTTCAATTGTGGTACAAGTCAATTTTTGTTCCTTCTGAGGTACAGAGACCTAAAGTTAAATGAGCGCTGAAAAATCTGCAGTTGAGATACCAGAAATATTCAAGCATATATACTTTTTAACTTTAGGACCTTGTATCTCAGAATATACAAAAATGGACTGGTACCACTGTTGAAATAAGCCCTTCATATACATGTCCACTGGAGCAGGCGAAAAGTGATCAAAGTCACTTTCGCAGACCTGGGAAAAGTTTTATCGCCTGTACTGGAGCACAAGCATAAGCAGTTTGACACATCGTTTTTTCTGTAACACATCAAAGCAGTGTATGACTACAGCTGCGTATACCACCACACTTTTTTTAACCTTGATTTCGAGGTCTGTGTAAGGTACTAAGCCAGTATTAACAAGTTTCGATCCATTGGCTCTCAAAGACAACTGGACATCACATGGTGTAAACTATGCTGCTCTCACAACACACAATATGGTTGAAATAAAAGAGAGAAGTGGTGTTTCTTACTGTCAAAAACGTGGAAGACATCGCAACATATGGAAATTGGAACAGTTTGTGGCATTGTGCAGCATTTCCACACAGCTGTCTGAAGGTGATGACCTCTGCATTTAATCTCATCTCCCACAATTGGTGTTCCATTTCGAAGAGAACAAGAGTACTGATTTCTCATATTGCAGCAATGTATACGATTCCTATTTCGGTGCTGGCCATCCACAGAAGGTGTTTCTACCACCGAGACTCTCTGCATCTCAATCAAGTGGTGTTAGTCAGTCATTACGTTGTAATCAACAGCGCACCAGTGGACAGATGGAATGGAAAAGACACTGTCAATATAGGGTGATGTACTGTAATAAGCACTGCAGTTGATAGTGCCGTCAGTATCACCAATTTTACCAGTTTTTCCGTAATTTCAAAAATGGTTCAAATGGCTCTGAGCACTATGCGACTTAACTTCTGAGGTCATCAGTCGCCTAGAACTTAGAACTAATTAAACCTAACTAACCTAAGGACATCACACACATCCATGCCCGAGGCAGGATTCGAACCTGCGACCGCAGCGGTCACGCGGTTCCAGACTGAAGCGCCTTTAACCGCACGGCCACACCGGCCGGCCGTAATTTCAACCCCAACCAATGACACAGCAGCATGTTTCCCAGTTTCTGTATCATCACTAAACCACCCCTCCACTACTCTCTGAGTACCACATACAATATTGCGGATGTAGAGAGATTACTGTGCAGTACATCCGTTCATGGTTAATCCTTGGACATAAATACCAAAGTATAGCAGACAGTGTACTGTACCAATGCAATTAGGTTAGCAACATATTTCTAGCACTTCGATCATAGTGTGGAATTTACCATTACGATTGGCCTTCTTCCCCTTTGTGGATGGGAGTCACAGAATATTCTCTCATTCATAGAATGAAGTTGGATATTGAAAGATCTCCCCGCATTGTCTTTTCCCAGCCCTCCCTGCACTACTGTCTTCTTCATATGCATTTCCAGCTGCCATCGATCATTTTATAGGACATTCCAAGTCTCGTGAAGGAACAGAGCGAGCTGAGTCCGTAACTGCTGTTCAACAAAGACTATTCCGCACCAGCCTTATTCACAGCGCCCATCCTAGTGAACACGATCTCTCCAGATGCGTGCAATCCCTTATTGGTGATTAGTCGATATGGGAGTGTTGTGGTGATATAACAGACAGTTGAAAAGAAACATGTGGTTTTTGCATGACGGAGCTCCAGACAGATGGAGTTTGAAGCGTTTTACGTAAGTCAACTGTGTTGTCAATTCTAAGGTATTGTTCTCGTGTCTATGGTCAGTACCAAGAAGGTATTGGAAAGAAAGAAATGATCGTAGAACATAAACATGTGCATTCATAAGGCTACATGGTTCTTCACATAAACACACTATAATATTAAAACCGGAATAGAAGAGAATCGAAGCATTTGAGATGTGGTGCTACAGACTTACGTTGAAAATTAGGTGGACCGATAAGAAAAGGAATGAGGAGGCTCTGCGCAGAATCAGAGAGGAAAGGAATATGTGGAAAACACCGAGAAGAAGAAGGGTCAGGACATCTGTTAAGACATCAGGAAATGACATCCATAGTACTCGAGGGAGCAAAAACTGTAGAGAAAGACAGAGACTGAAATATATCCCGCAAAAAATTGAGGACGTAGGTTGCAAGTGCTACTCTGAAATGAAGAGGTTGGCACAGGAGAGAAATTTGTGGCAGGTCGCATCAAGACAGTCAGAAGATTGATGATGAAAAAAAATGTTAAAACCATGTGGTTTCCGAAATGTTAGTCATGCGGAGTGCAACGCTCTTAATAGTCTAAAGCAGAAAATGTATGTCCCACATCTGAAATACATCCACCCTGCAAGTATTCTATCCCACTCTCTACGGTGACAAACATTAAGACAACAAAATTACTTCCTTCTACACTAAAGAAAAACGTAGATTCTTTCTGATACATGCACAATATACTTTCCGGAGGTGTATAGCACCCAGTGCTCACAGCGAGTTATGGTTCAGAAGTTATGTTATGCTCGCATCAGTCCTATAAACTGATCGTCAGAAATGGAGAATGCATCTTATGAGGAAACAGACAAATATACACATCATACTGCATTAAACCCGAAAACAGGGCAACTGTTAAGCAAATACATACACAGGTTAACAGTACCTCACAAACCACTGTCAGTGACTTACAAGAGGAGTTTCAAACAGTTTAAGTAAGTCAGTTGCCCTGAAGTAATGTTCCGGTGTTTGGTGTCCATACCAATAAGGTATCGGAAAGACAGAAATGGTCGTGGAACATTAACACATTCCAAGGGCTATACGGTTCTACAGTTAAACACGCTATAATGCTAGAGCTGTGCGATTTCCGACCAATTAATCGTCTAAATGCAACGCTGTTAATATGCCAATGTAAGAAACACATTTCCAGCGCATGAGATACATTCTCCTGCAAGTTTTTCTCTGATAAACTATGGTGACAAATTGTAAGGTGATAGAACAACTACATTGCTCATGGTTGCCAGGGTTTTAAGACGCCTGCTGTTTACAAAGTTCAAGCCCGATTACAGATCAGAAATTATGATATGTTCATAACAACCCTATAAAATGATCGATGGCAGCTGAAAATGCATATGAAGAAACAGCGACATCTTACGAGGAAATAAACACCACGCTCGGTAGCCAGAGGAGATATAACAGTCTAATCACAGTTTACCACCGCACCAGGTAACCTTCCCCTTGCACTCAGAAGTCAGGATTCGATGTTGGGTTGTATTGCTCATGTGCAGGCTAATATGGCCGTTTCGCCTTGACATTACATTTCTAGAATGTCTCTTCTTTCCACTATTAAGGTTTGTATATGTAACATCAGTCCACTCTCCTCCAGAACACTCAATTTCTCTTATCACTCCATCACGAGCCGAAAATGAGGACGTAGCATATATTGAGCTGATAAGGAAATTTATTTTTATATCTGATGAGAGAATACTTACAGGAAATATAACCAATGCCAGAGTGTTGCACAAGATTTCCACAGCAAGTAACGATACTTTAGCAATGTGAAAATGCGTACACAGTCCAATTTATTCTATCTCGGATGGGTATTGATTAAAAGCAACATCCACGTTTCTGATTCCTTAAACTGGGTCTATGTAAGGGCTTGAGATCTGAGTCAGGCTGCACTGTGCGCGGTCAGCGGCGGAAGTGGTCGCGAGGGGGTCAGCTTGACTGCAGATGACTGGTCAGTTGTCTTTTTCGTAAAAATTTCGTGCGATACATTTCCCACGTTTCTGCTGGCTATGATTCGACTATATAGAGGCGGTGTGTTACAGGCTCAGTAGGAAAGTGAATCATTATTCTAATATTATTTTTACCCATCCTTATGTTCCTCCCAGCAGCATCTACTCACTTGAACATCGGCAGGAGGCTACTGCCTGTACTTCAGTGATAGCTTGCTGTCCTATCATCCAGCCTTTCCATGTAGGGCTATTGGCTGGACTGGCAGGAGCTACTCCCTAGTTCTAGACTAATAGCGTAAAATCCACTCCACATCCGGCTATTGTTAACGAAATTGGTCGGAGCTACTGTCTAGTGTTCGATCAATGGCAAATAAAATTGTTTAAATAAACAATATTACACCCACATACAAAATAAAGGTTTACATCCATCCTGCCCGACAGCCCAGGAGAGACTGACTTCTTTCGCCGCCAATTTGCTGATGAGGGAGGAGAGGGGGAGAGGGAGAGGCGGGAGTGGGGAGGGCCAATAGCGCCCTCTGGTGGTAGTGCTGTGAAGTAGGTCAGTTCGTTTCTGAACCTCAATATGAACACTCAACATTTAATACTCCCAATAATAAATTTGAATTTCCCACCAAAATTTCAATTTCCCGCCATTTCCAAGGGGGAGAGGAGGGGGGGAGGAAGGGAGGGACCGGTGGTGGTGGTGAGAGGTTCACATGCCGGCTGGGAGAAGCCCATGACGTCATTAGTGTGTGGGAGTAATTAATAGATCAATTAATTAATTTTCATAAATACTTTGATATCAAAAGTGTCCCAGAAATAGCTTGTACTACTATTCTTGGGAGGGAAGTTATGCAAGTGAATCAGTGTGCTGTGCAGGAATACGAAATGGTTGTGATGGTCTATGGTGCGTTTCTGTTAAAAACAATCTATCCATATTGTGTTTAGTTTAGAACTCAGAGAGTTTCACGTTTTTGTTACTGACTCCTTCCACGTCGAAGTTATAAAATGTTAAGTTCTCGACCTCAGGGGTCTGATGGCCGTTATGGATTAAATATCTTCATTACAACCCAACGAGGTCTTTTACTTTCGATGTGATGTCTACACCAGTCATTTACATACCTGCCGATTGGGTAGGTATATGTATGAAGTTCCGTTGGCTTCCGACCAATCTTTTGGCTGCTTCACTTATTTTTGTCAGGATGTGTATATATTGTTCTTCCAAGTAGTATGACACCTGTTACGAAACTTTTATTTGTTCATTCATTCAGTTTTACAGGTGTTACATCTCTTGGATAACTGATGTTTTCTTTATTTTTATTTCTTTTTCTTATTCCGTGGCTCCATGCGAGCTACTTGATCATGGACCGAAAACAGTCGGCAGTTTACCAGTGCAGGTTGGAAAAGTCACAAACAAAAGAGTGAAGGATTGATAAAACACGAAAAAAGTTGTGAATATACAGATAAATAACGCATGTCAGAGAAAAGTTTCCAATTACTGGCAGGCGCTCCTGATAGAGGAAGTATGCCGCAAGGAAAGTTTAAACTTAGATTAGAATACTTGCGATTTTTCATTTTTTATCATTTTGTTTTGGAAGGCTACTGAAAGTGGAACATGCTGAATGGTGCAAACCCTTTCGTACAGTGCTTAAGGAAGTGTTTCCCACGTGCAGAAACAGTAACGGGAAAAAATCGCAACACACACACAAAAAAACTGACCTAGACTAACGAAATTGCTGATATATATTTGTCTACGAAACATATTTAAGTGATTAACATCGCAAGATCACTGGTTAAAGTAAGTGTGAGATAAGCCATTGCAAATGTGGACTCCTGGTACATTAATAACCGCTGTAACGGTCAGAATGCTGAATGCAAGCAAGCGAACGTGCATACATTGTGTTGTAGAGGCGCCGAGTGTCAGTTTATGGGATGGAGTTCCATGCCTGTTGCAGTTGGTCGGTCAATACAGGGAAGGTTAAAACTGTTTGTGGATGACTCTGCAGTTGTAGTCTGATGATGTCCCTTGTCCATTGGAGACAGATCTGGTGATCGAGCAGGCCAAGGCAGTATTTCGAGACTCTGTAGAGCATGTGGGTTACAGCAGCGGCGTGTGGGCGAGCGTTATTCTCTTGGAAAACACATATTGGAATGCTGTTCATGAATGGCACCACAACAGGTCCAATCAGTAGACTGAAGTACAAATTTGCAGTGAAGGTGCGTGGGATAGACACTAGAGTACTCCTGTTGCACTAAATCGCATCCCAGACCTTAAATTCAGGCCTAGGTCCATTACGTCCACCATGCAGACAGATTGTTTGTAGGCCGTCTCAACTGGTCTCCTTCTAATCAACAAACGGCCATCACTGGTACCGAAGCAGAATCAGTTTTCATCAGAAAAATGACCTCTAGCTTGACACCACTGAAGCCGCAAAAGGCGGTGGTTTGGGGTCAGTGGAAAGTGCGATACCGGCAAACTGTCCTTGAAGTAACCGATTTGTAACGGTTCATTGAATCACTGTGGTGTCAACTGCTATTCTGATTGCTTCAGCAGATGCCGTACGATACGCCAGAGCAATAATCTTCCATCTAGGTGGTACCACGTGGCGGCCCGGATCGGGATCTGCTTGCAACTATACATTTTCGTGACCACCGCAGCCAGCAACCATACGTAGTGCCTACATTTCTGCCAAGTCTTTCTGCAGTGTCGCAGAAGGAAAATCCAGCTTCTCGTAGATGTATTACATGTTCTCGTTCAAATTCAGTGAGGTGTAGCTGTTGGAGTCTTTATCGTCTTAATGGCATTATTGACTAACATCAACCCACCACGTTCAATCTCAAAGGTAACTAATTCTCACGACCGTTACAGCGTGTATTTAAAGCAAACTAGCGCCACTCTTACGTGACTAGAGCGAAATCTTAATATACACCACGCTTCAGATTTAGAAACGCGCCTGCCAACTTTCGTTTACGTCGCATAACTCTTTCTTGATGTGAACTTTTTTTCCATCGCTGTAGTTTTTTCTCACTGAATGAATGTTGCAGTTCCTTCGGAACAACAAACCACCCTGTCAGGTAGATCACTTACATTACATCCCATGCCTTACAACAACATAGGGACCTCTTTAAACTTCGGTTACATCATAAATCAGTCTAATCTAAAAGCCGTAAATTCTATTAAATACCTAGGTATTACAATTACGAATAACTTAAATTGGAAGGAACACATAGAGAATGTTGTGGGGAAGGCTAACCAAAGACTGCGTTTCATTGGCAGGACACTTAGAAGATGTAACAGACTGCCTGCACTACGCTTGTCCGTCCTCTTTTAGAATACTGCTGCGCGGTGTGGGATCCTTACCAGATAGGACCGACGGAGTACATGGAAAAAGTTCAAAGAAAGGCAGCGCGGTTTGTATTATCGCGAAATATGGGAGAGAGTGTCACAGAAATGATACAGGATTTGGGCTGGAAATCATTAAAAGAAAGGCATTTTTCGTTGCGACGAAATCTTCTCACGAAATTCTAATAACCAACTTTCTCCTCCGAATGCGAAAATATTTTGTTGACATTGGCCTACATAGGGAGGAACCATCACCACGATAAAATAAGGGAAATCGGAGCTCGTACGAGAAGATATAGGTGTTCACAGCGCTATACGAGATTGGAAGAATGGAGAATTGCGAAGGTGATTCGATGAACCCTCTGCCAGACACTTAAAAGTGATTTGCGATGTAGATGTAGATGAAAGGAGAATGTTTTGTATCATCTGTCACGTTTCATGGCAGGTCATTGAAGTATATCGAAAAGCAACAGACCCAGAACATATCCATGTGGCATTTCATTCTACCAACAGCAGAGAAGGAAGGATGATTAGAGTTTACTGTCCCGTTGACATACAGGTCTTTAGAAACGGTGAACGAAAGAGAATCGGGTAGATCGTGAGGATTCCCTCTTGTCCTTGGTGTGGTGTCAGTAAATTTCCATGTGAATGTTGTTCATTACCCGTGCAACATACACGGTCCTTTCATTAATGTGACCACGGCCTATGTTCAACGTTAACGTGCAATAACAACTCACACACGGCAGGTCGTAGTAGTAGCAGGGGAGGGTATATACAGCGTGTCGCAGGAAAGCGGACAACGGTGCAGTTGTCGTAACGCGGAACGGATCGATTTATCTGATGTCCAAAAAGGCATGATCATTGGCTTTTTAGCGAAGGGTAGAAGCATTTCCGAATCTGTTAGCGTGCCGCCGTGGTTGAAATATGCCATGCATGGCAAAATAGCCCAATCCAATTGCACCGAGGCAATTGTGTTGCATCACGGGCCATAGACGACAGGGCTGAACGACCGCTGAAGAGATGTGTACTGGCGAATAGACGTGCAAATGTTGTGCATCTGACAGCCCAGATGAACCAAGAAGCTACCAATATTGTATCCTCAACAACCGTTCAGCATACGTTGGTGCGAATGGGCCTCCGCACCAGGCATCTGCTTCATGCAACCCATGCCGCTGTTCACGGCGACGAAGGCTGGAATTTGCACGCCAATAATACGACAGGTGGGATTTTCAGATGACAGACGGTCTTTCCCATCTACGGCGTGAGACGTCTGATAGCAAATACCGTGCAACAACCGTCGGAAGGATCTGGGCCGAAGGAGAGAGCGTTATGGTCTGGGGAATGTTTTCGTGGCATTCCATGAGCGACCTCATCATCTTAGAGGACACAGTGGATCAAGACAAGGATGCATCGATCCTTGGCAACCATGTCCACCCCTACATGCAGCTCACGTTTCGGTGGCACGATGGGATCTACCAGCAGACCTATGGAACGTGTCACACAGCTCGCAGTGTATTTTCGTGGTTGGAAGAGCTGCTGGATGAGTTAAGCGTTGTCCCCTGGCCATCAAACTCGCGGATTTAAACCACATATAGAAACTGTGTGACCACCTCGGTCAGGCTGTTCGCGTCATGAGTCCAAAACTAACAACGAACAATAAACAAATTATTCCAAAAGAAATATTGTAACCCTTATCATCAAAAGAAAATCTTGGCCAAAAATTATTATTGCCAGATATTAAACAACAAAACAAACGAAAAGAGTAGGAAGCTGTTAAACCAGTAGATAAAAACAAAGAAAAAATTAAACAATTAATTCATCTTGAACAAACCATCACAAGAATTAAATTCTTTGAACGAAATCCAGCCAAAAAAGGTATACCGCACAAACTAGAAACATTGAAACAAACAGAAGTTAAAGGCATAAAATTTACAATAGTGTCTATAAAACGAATATCCTGATAAACTTTTAAATTATGTATTATTGAACCTGTACATATAAATAATAACGCCGTAAGTAATGTATGAGCTAACAAATGAAAAAAGGAAGCTTTGGATAACCTATTCCGAAAATTTTTACTATTAAACCAAACTGACAAAAAGTAGAAAGGGCACTAATCTTTTTCAAATCAAATTCAAAATTAGCCTCTAAACCCCCCGATAAATATAGTCATACAACCAATCAATAACTAAATCAATCACAACTATAAGTATCCAGCCGGCCGTGGTGGACGTGCGGTTCTAGGCGCTACAATCTGGAACCGCGCGACCGCTACAGTCGCAGGTTCGAATCCTGCCTCGGACATGTGTATGTGATGTCCTTAGGTTAGTTAGGTTTAAGTAGTTCTAAGTTCTGGGGGACTGATGACCTCAGAAGTTATGTCCCATACCGCTCAGAGCCATTTGATTATAAGTATCCAATCCTGGACTAAAGCGAATTAAGAAATAAACGCCAGCAGTAACAAGAGAAAATGAATGAATCTAAGCAGAAACAGGGACAGGAGCATCCACAGCCGCAGGAAGTAAAGAAGAAAAAGGTATCTGAGCTATACGTAGCCATAGCTGCTTAAACAATTGACATAGCAATAAGCCTTATCTTACAAGGATTTGAGATAAAATCATAATAATACATGTAATTTCAACCACAAGAAACGTAGCGCAGCTGGCGACGGCACTGTAGGCGACATGGTTCCACATCCTGTCGATACCTTCCTTAACCTCACTGACTCTCTTCCTGCATGTCTCAAAGCGGTCCGCGTTGTAAAAGGTGGCTCTTGACAGCTGATCACATTAATGTGACTGGACAGCGTAAAAGAGCTGATATGCGGCAGTTAGGTAGTTACAGAGAGCAAACTCCCTTGTGCAGTAAGTACACCTTTTTCATTTGCTCCTTGTATGCGAGCAAAGTACCACGTGAAACTTCCTGGCACTGGACTCGCATTCGGGAGGACGACGGTTCAATCCCGCGCCCGGCCATCCTGATTTAGGTTTTCCGTGATTTCCCTAAATCGCTCCAGGCAAATGCCGGGATGGTTCTCTTGAAAGGGCACGGCCAACTTCCTTCGCCGTCCTTCCCCAATCCGATGAGACCGATGACCCCGCTGTCTGATATCCTCTCCCAAACAACCCCAACCCAACCCCAACTTCCTGCCAGATTAAAACTGTGTGCCGGACCGAGACTCGAATCCGGGACCTTTGCCTTTCGCGGGCAAGTGCTCTAGCAACTGAGCCACCCAAGCACGACTCACGCCCCGTCCTCACAGCTTTACTTCCCTCAGTACTTCGTCTCCTACTTTCCAAACTTCACAGAAGCTCTCCTGCAGGACTAGCATTCCTGGAAGAAAGGATATTGCGGAGACACGGCTTAGCCACAGCCTGGGGGATGATTCCAGAATGAGATTTTCACTCTGCAGCGGAGTGTGCGCTGATATGAAACTTCCTGGCGGAAGTAAAATTGTGAGGACGGGTCGTGAGTTGTGCTTGGGTAGCTCAGTCGGTAGAGCACTTGCCCGCGAAAGGCAAAGGCCCCGAGTTCGAGTCTCGGTCCGGCACACAGTTTTAATCTGCCAGGAAGTTTCATATCAGCGCACACTCCGCTGCAGAGTGAAAATCTCGTTATGGAAAGTACCACGTTTTCGTCTGTGTTGTGGAGATGAATGAATTTTAAATTTCGAAAAATACACGGTACCCCGTAGAGAAACCCGGTAGGTGCCTCGCAGTGCAGCAAGGCCTGGCCGCGGCGAGTGCAGCGGAGGATGTTACCGTTAACGGTGAGATCACAGCGGGGCCGGCCTTGAGCCAGATGGGCCGCCGGCCGAGCGCAACGAAGCGGACCGGAACGCCGCGCCGCGGTGAGAGTTTGGTTTCCTACTGCTGCCTGGCACGCCTCCCAGCTGCTCGCTTCCAGCCGAGCCGCGGCGGGAAATCCGGCAGCAAAAGCGCGCCGTCAGCTCAATTCTCGCTCCGGATCGGGTCGCCCCAGGCAAGGGTCACGGCTGGCGCGCTACTGCCCGCGCGGCGACAGCTCGCCTCGCATCGACAAGTGGAGAAAACAACAGCACTGCCACTCCGCGCAGCCGCCGGGCAACATTCCTCCCCCGTCTCGTACAATTCTGTCCACACTAAGCAAGCCTCTGTTGAGCCCTACGAAACGTGCAGACTGGAACTTTTGGCAGATTAGAGCTGTGTGCCGGACTGCGGGTCCACTTTTTTGCTTTTCGCGTGAAACGTCCCCTTTGAACAATTATACAGGACTGTGCTTAACCTGACACACAATATTTTTAGCGCAACGCAATCTGACTTTCAAAACTCCCTACTAAAGAATGGCCCTGACAAACATTAAACTATACCTTTCACAAATCACTTACCTCACAAAAATCTTCGCTGCTCAAGCTACTGCAATACAGCGAGCGCCACTACTGCCAGCTAAATAAAAGATTCAAACTACTGAAGGCACTAACTACTGATAGGGATAGTTAGCAAATGAAAGATATTAATAGAGAACAAACAATGTATTTACCTTAATATCATCACAAGTCATAATATATATATCAGTTCATGACAAATTTCAAAACTCCGCCATCTCTCTCCCCACATCCACCACTGCTGGCGGCTCACCTCCAACTGCGCAACGCTACGCGCTGTTCACAGCCAGCTGCCTAACACTACAATGGCGAGTATTACAACAATGCAAAGCAGCCACAGACTGCACACAGCACAGCCAGTGATTGTCATACAGAGGTGGCGTTACCAATAAAAAACCTAAACAGCCTACTTACATAGAGAAAACATGAAAACATAAACAGCCTACTTACATAGAGAAAACATGAAAACATAAACAGCCTACTTACATAGAGAAAACATAAACAGCCTACTTACATAGCCCCCATGCTCCCCACAAAAAATTTTTACAAATGGTGTTGGGCACTGGCCAATACAGATTTGACAAAAATTTTTCACAATTACAGTAACAAAGATATAAAATGCACACACTTATTGATACAACGTTGGTCAAAAGCTCAAATTTTCTCACAGTGCATAAAGACAGTCCTAATCATACATAACAGTAGAATAGCAGTGTTTTTCTCAAAGTCTGAGCAGTAAAAGAAAATGCACACGGAAGTAGTGGATTTCCATGCAGTCTTGAAGAAGTAGTGTTGTCCTTCCAACGGAAAGACAGTGCTGACTCTCGACATGCAGACAAGTATTGGGTCACAACAGAGCAAACCCACTGCAGAGTCAGTCGAAGTTTTGATGAATATTGGTAGGTCATCACAGAGCAGACCCACTGTAGTCCTGGTAGAGATTACGATGTTGGTGGGCCATCAAAGATGCAGACCCACTGTAGTCCTTGTAGAGATGGCCAGCAGCCATCTGTTGCGATTGTGCAGGTGCACATTCACCATCAAAGAGTCTTGCGGAGAATATAGCAAGTCCATAAACCACCACTTGTGCACTCACAACGTTTTTGGAATTGTCCTTAGAACCAGCAATGCTGTTATCCAGTCCCTTGCAGAATTATTAAAACACGTGCAAACACTAACAGTCCCTACTTCTCACATATTGCCCATATACTATGACCAACAGAAACGTGTGCAGTGAAATGTAACTTAATTTGAAGAACTGGTGTCTGTACAATTATAAATTTACAACATGAAAATACAATTACAAAGGTACAAAATACATCATTAAAGAACATAACAATACAGATAACATTTGTAGTAACACAGGCTTTACAAAAGAATAGAAATAGACATATACATCAGTGTTACAGGAATTATGACATGAGTACATACATAGAAGATCATAATAATTATTGAAACATCAACTTCACACATGAGCATTAAACAGAATAAATAATGTGTAAGCATATTTATAAGGTAAATAACATATTATTAATGCCAATTATATTCGAGGATAACAGTATTCCTCATCATAGTGAATGTAGCTTAATATTAAAAGAAGAAAAAATTCTATGAAACTACACAGAGACAGGAAGAAAACAAATACACAAGGGTACACACACACATCGTGGGATAACACCAATAGGAAAGGACAGGGTTCGTTTTCAGTGTAACATTTGGTACTGCAGTCCAACCCAAAACTTCATTCCATAGATCTTTCGTCTTATTTCAACCTTTGCTTCCACCAAAAAAAATCTTATCCAAGCATGCTTTCTGTATTCTGTTCATATTTCTTTCAAAATAATTATTTCTGGTTGTACAATACTCATTTGGGCCCAAATCCTTTTTATATAACTTCGCAATGCATTCTTTACCTATTCTCCATAGTCAGTTTCTCATATAGTCTACCCCCTCTTAAGCTAACTTAAATCTACTGAGCTCAGATGCTAAACTAAGGGACGAGGCAATGCAGCATCACATAACAAATCAACACAAACAGCAATGCACAAAATGCAAATTGGCAAAGCTAGCAGCATAAATGAGCAAAAGTCAAATTCAATAACACTATGCCTGGCAAACAGCAGCAACTTATACCTAAACATGACATAGCGCAAGCAGAAAAAATATTACACTAAACAACAATGCAGATAAGGGAAATGTGTATTCACATCTTAATGTCTATGTAATTAAAGTGGTGCACCACAACAACTGATTGTAAAAAGAAATATTACCATGTACTTGAAAAGAAAATTATGTGTTACTGTTACTAGATCCTTCTTATTGTTCTTTCCTTTCCAAGTGCTCCTTTTTTAAAGAATGTGGATCATAAAATAATTATTTAATAGATCTGTTGACAGAAAGTGTTCACATTAGCAAATGCATTTTATTTTATAAAAGCAATGCTGCAACACAGCTGGAAAACAGGTGTCAAATGAAATAAGCAACTATGAAAAGCAAAGCATAAAAATATCATTCAGTAGTCATGTGACATTTCATAAGTTAGTAGCTCTCAACTCTCGTAGAAAGACGCTTGTCGTAATCAGGTGTGCAGATGTACGAATATTTCCCATCAATTCATAAGCATTTCAGTAATTAGCACAAAGTGCGAGTAATCATATGTTTTCAAGTAACGAGGGTGTCGCATTAGCGATGAAAGGCACACCCTAATGGCTTGTTCTCCAGGTGTTTGACACGTCCCACGTCCCCCTTTTTTTTTCTACCTGTGCCGCTGAAAAGGGCTCGCAATAATGGCTTTTTCTCCAGGCGTCTGACACAGCTGGGTGCCCGCGACGCATTACGTGCAGGTGGTCACTTAACTTTCGTACGGAAATATTTACGACAGCAGTTTCTGCTACCGTTGCAGTCACATTTAAAAATATTTCACAGGTCAAGAATTAGCGTTGCAAATCTGTAGAAACAAAATCCTATAAATATAAGTGTCCAAAAAAAAATATTCGTCAGCATTGTGATACAGTCACACATTTCATAACTCTTAAAGTACGTTTCTTGGTTTCCAACATCCTTTTCATAAATCAGAGTCCCTAAACACTACTCATTATTCCTTACCTCATTATACATATACATATTCATATTCATCAACACGTCTTCAATATTTCATCATAATAGCTACATAGCATAATCAGATTCCTCATATAGCATCAGCTTATTTATCATAAACATACCTCAACAGCATAGTACACATCGTCGTCGTAATAATAACATCATAACACTTCAGTCAAATCTTAAAATCGTCGTAATAATTTCTAAGCCTAAAATAATTCTCTGCTCATGTCAAAAGTGTCATCTGCCTGAAACGTACTTTAAAAATCATGACTCCATACGAAATACGTCATTCAAAGCTCTCATAGTATCACAATGATTCCGAAAAATATGAGCAGTTTACAAAGTACAGACAAAATACAGTTTCATAAGTGTGAAGTTATCCAACGGTGTAATTACGTAAACATGTGTCTCTGACGTAGTAAAAAACATGTTTATCTCTCAGTTAAATGATCAGATAGCTGTGTAATTTGTGTGTTAGAGAAATATGGTACCAATGTGTAAAGTTGTATAAGCAAATACCATATTAGCTAGGGCTCCTTGTGCTTGCCAAACACATGGTACACAAAGTAAGCGTGTACCCCCCTGAGGATTAATGTAATTATACCCTCAGGTGTTACAGATTATACCAATGGAATGAAAAATATCACGGGAAACTTTCTTTGTAATTCAAAAATCTTTAAAAATAAATGTTTTAAGTATAAAATTGATCACTGAAATGCGTGTCCTGTAGCGCTAAATGTGCATCTTGTTGTAAGATAATCTCTGTGGAAGTGTCGTAGTTATTTTCCTCCGAAAGCTAAGTTCTGCAGAAGCCAATGTACTTACCTCATGATAAACAAAAGTGAAATGCTTTGCGTAGAGATATCTTAGTTATTACGCTTATTGTTGTGATGATGAAAGTACTGTGCTGTAACGTATTGTTGTGCTATGGAAAAGGCTGTCTCCTTGTAGCTATACCATAAAAGTTACTAATAAAACATGTTTTGATTTCCAGAAGAATTCAGAAAACTGTGCAGATATAAAACAGATACACCGCAAAAGCAACATTGTAAATTGTCACTCATTAGTAGCGTCGTGATAAAAATCGTGTAGCTGTCACATAAACTAACTGTTGTCTCATCTGGTATCTCACAGAAAGTACTTTAAATCCGGAATGTATTTTCAAGTAAACCAAAATGTTGCATTAAAATCTCATTAGCAGTACTGGTAAATGTTCTAATCGTGCAACTAACAAGCAAGAATGTACACACACAATTACACTGTGTCGTCTGTTCGCAATAACAATGCATTCGTAATTTCTGTTTAAATAAGTTCTCTTGGTTCTTGATTGGATATTTAACTTCAAACATTGTTGCATGGTAACAGTTTCTAAAGCATACTAGTAACGTGAAGTGAAACGTTTTATGGCAAAGACAAAGTTAAAAGGCAGATTATCTGTCAATAAATGGTTTTACATGTGAAATGTGGTGTAAACCTTTACTCTTCCTAGTACGCAGAGTTTCAACTTCAACGCATTATCATGTTGTATACATCGGTAAAGAATGCTAAAATTTTTCTCAAGGCTAGCGTCTTATGTTATTTTTCTCGGAGCCAGCCGGCGCAGGTGGCTGCCTGCGGTGCGAGTCATTGTCTGTTTCTTTGTTGGCGCGCGTCGTTATTGGGATTAGGAGACCTAACTTCTACAAATTCACCATGACGAGAGGG
Organism: Schistocerca americana; assembly: GCF_021461395.2. Taxonomy (NCBI): domain Eukaryota; kingdom Metazoa; phylum Arthropoda; class Insecta; order Orthoptera; family Acrididae; genus Schistocerca; species Schistocerca americana. The sequence goes on from NC_060124.1 coordinate 39,560,893, forward strand.
CCCTGCCCTGTTTAAATCCCGCCAGTTCTGATGCAATTCAGGTCTGTCGTTACGATCACATCGTCTGTCGTCATGTCGGTAGTTCCTGTAGAGTCTTTCTTGTCGGTTAAGTGGTGGAGAATTTCTCCCTGAATCGTAACTGCGCGCTGGTCCATTGCGTCTAAAGTTATTCTGCCTCCCTTGATAATGATTGTTTTGGTTCCCATATTGTCTATTTCTCTGATTGTCTCTGTGATAGTCATTACCACGGAGAGGTGATCTTTCCCTGTAGTTATTACTACTCTGCCAACGGTTGTCATACGGGTGGTGTCTGTTTTGGTCACGATATGTGTTGTGAGAATAGCATTGTCGTGTCCAGTTATTACTTCTTTCATCGTGGAATTGTGACAGATGTGACCTGTAATTGTTGTGCTCCTGTTTCCGCGTTCCCCGATTGTCAGTGTCAATTTCCAATTCTTGTAACAGACCCTGAAATGCTTCAATGTCATCTTTGCAACGTCCTGCTAAAATAATATGTCGTAAATGTTCAGGCAATTTGAGTAAGCAAATGCGGATGAGTTCTGAGGGGCTGTATGGGTTTGAAAGATACTGATTCTTATGCAACATGTCTTCAAAATATTTCATAAGGCTGGAAAATTCAGATTGTTCGAAATGTTTCATCATTATGATGCCATGTTTTACGCGGTCTTGTGTGGCTTGAGACCAATATGCTGAGAGGAAGGCATGATAAAATTCTCCTTCACTGTGACAATCGTGAATGACCGATCGCATTCTTACAGCTGGTTCATTCTCCAAGTAGCCACACATAAATTCTAATCTGTGTTCTAACGACCAGTTGGGAGGAAAACAATGAGAGAATTGATGGAGCCACGCTTGTGGATGAATGTCGTTGCCAGAATTCTTAAATGTTTTGAATTTACGTGTAGTAATGAACAGCTTATAGTCAAAATCATCATGTCGGCGAGTAGCATATCGGTCATTGTTACGTCGTGTCGGCGGTTCCATATCGAAATTCGGTGCACATTGCCAGTTTCTTTCATAACTTCCGAAATGCCCTGTGTTATTATTTTGCGTCTTTTCCGTATTTCTAAGTCCCTCTTCCCGTGTTGGAGCGCGAGTGTCCTCTGAAATACGTAATTCTTGTATTACCTGTGTCAGCTGATCTTGTACTTCCCGGATTTCTCTTTGGTGTTGTGTATTAATTTGATTCTGATTTTGTTTGAATTTCCTAATTTGTTCGCACTCTTCAGTGTCAGTGAAGGCTACAGGTCTTGTGTCATTCAGATCATCATCTACCTTTGTAGATAAGTTAGTGAACTGATCTGAAAGTTCGGCTACTTTATCCGATAGTGTACTTATTTCCTCAGTGTGTTTTTCTGAACCAAGTTTCAGAGTGTCCATTTGTGTTGAAATCGAATCTACTGTGTCCTTTAAGTTATCCTGAGTTTTTGCAAGTTGCGTAACCGAATCGGTAGATGCAACTGAGTCAAATTTAGCTTGCAAGGTCTCATGATTTTCATGAACAATAATTTGCAGTTCTTTTATGGCTGCTTCGTGATTCTGTAATGCATTTTCATGCCGCGAAAAAATAGGTTGGAAATGCTCACAAATTTGTGTTTTTACGTCATTACAGACTCTTTGACATTTCGTTTCAATGTGATGTAACTCAGTAGTTAAATCTTCACGCGTTTGTTCAAGAGTTTGTTCCAATGAGTCTAACTTTTGAAGCTGTTGCTGTGTTTGTCTCTGATTTTGTTCCATTGTGTCTAACTGTTGCTGTGTTTGTCTCTGGTGTTGTTCCATTGTGTCTAACTTTTCAAGCTTTTGCTGTGTTTGTCTCTGATTTTGTTCCATTTGTTGCATTAATTGCAATAATAATGTATTAGTGTCTGGAATCTGTTTCTCTACGCTTTTCGGCAGTGCATTTGCACCGGCAACATTCACATTTTGACAAGCAGAAAATGCGTCTTGACTTATTTGAGAAAACGGTGATAACCCAAAACCTGAATCTACAGTATTTGCGAAATTGTGTCCTGTCATTTCGGATTCCTGAGGCGAGCTGTTGCCGACCGATCGATCGATAATGCTTCCCTGTTCACTACCTGTTTCACTGTCTACACCATTGTTTGCAGCCCGCTCCATTTCCCTATTCACAATTACCAAATTACTACTTTGAACATCAGTTAATTCATTACTCTGCGGCGCTAACACACTGCCTTCGTCTTCACTGTCATTTCTCAGTTTACTTTGGAGCCTAGTATTACGTTTTTCACACGCCATTATTGTCACAGTATTTCACACGACAAGACAGAAAAACACAATTTGAAGAGCAAAAATAAGAGAACACATTAACATAGCACTGAAAATAATATCTAGTTAATTGCAGCTGCGAAATACTTGGTGCAAATCTGCATGCATGCCACAACTGTTTTACTGTACAATAATGAAAGACTGCAACTACAAAGGAGATTCTCTCTACAATTACGCGCTAGCAATAAACAAAAGCTACACCAATTACACAAACTACAAGAAAAAAATCAGAAGATTCCAGTGAGGTATCCTCGGCTAAGGGTCGACATATGAAACGTCCCCTTTGAACAATTATACAGGACTGTGCTTAACCTGACACACAATATTTTTAGCGCAACGCAATCTGACTTTCAAAACTCCCTACTAAAGAATGGCCCTGACAAACATTAAACTATACCTTTCACAAATCACTTACCTCACAAAAATCTTCGCTGCTCAAGCTACTGCAATACAGCGAGCGCCACTACTGCCAGCTAAATAAAAGATTCAAACTACTGAAGGCACTAACTACTGATAGGGATAGTTAGCAAATGAAAGATATTAATAGAGAACAAACAATGTATTTACCTTAATATCATCACAAGTCATAATATATATATCAGTTCATGACAAATTTCAAAACTCCGCCATCTCTCTCCCCACATCCACCACTGCTGGCGGCTCACCTCCAACTGCGCAACGCTACGCGCTGTTCACAGCCAGCTGCCTAACACTACAATGGCGAGTATTACAACAATGCAAAGCAGCCACAGACTGCACACAGCACAGCCAGTGATTGTCATACAGAGGTGGCGTTACCAATAAAAAACCTAAACAGCCTACTTACATAGAGAAAACATGAAAACATAAACAGCCTACTTACATAGAGAAAACATGAAAACATAAACAGCCTACTTACATAGAGAAAACATAAACAGCCTACTTACACGCGGTCAGCTTGTGTTGCCGCTGGGGTGACGGAATGCGTTTTGCTGACAGAAGCGTACAATAACTTTCATTCTGAGAGATTAGCCGCATTTCTGTAAGTCACTGTAAGTATGTTCAAGCAAAAACGCCACATCTGAAGGAGCGAAAATACTGTTTTTGAAGTTAAGGTAAGGCTTAAGCACTTGAATAAGTAACCAAGACCGCCTGATTAGCCGTGCGGTCTAACGCACGGCCTTCCGGGTTGGAAAGGAGCGCGTGGTCCCCGGCACGAATCCACCCGTCTGACTTGTCCGGCCAGTCTGTGGATGGTTTTAGGCGGTTTTCCATCTGCCTCGGCGAATGCGGGCTGGTTCCCCTTATTCCGACTCAGCTGCACAATGTCGGCGATTGTCGCGTAAACAAGTTCTCCACGTACGCATACACTCGTCTGGTGTGAGACGTTCCCTGGGGGAGGGGGGGGGGGGGGGGAGGGGGTCAACCGGGGACCGAACCGCGCAAAAACCCTGAAAGAGTGGTTCGGTATGGGGCGGAGGAGGGGTGAAGTGGACTGCGATAGTTGTCGTGGGGTTGTGGACCACTGCGGCTGCGGCGGGGACGGGTCTGTCGTTTATAGGCCCCCGGCTAAACATACAATACAATACAATAAGTAACCAATATTTGGCATTAGATTATTCATGTCCAAGAGTTACAAGCAAATATGCCTTCTCTATGACACACAATCCCAAAGAAATCAGGTGTTGACAGATGTGAAAATTACCGAACTAATAAGCCACTGCTGCAAAATACTAACACGAATTCTTTACAGACGAATGGAAAAACAAGTCGAAGCCGACCTCGGGGAAGATCAGTTTGGATTCCGTAGAAATGTTGGAACATGTTAGGCAATACTGACCCTACAACTTATTTTAGAACATAGATTAAAGAAAGGCAAACCTACGTTTCTAGCATTTGTAGACTTAGAGAAAGCTTTTGGCTATTTCGTACAGAAACCAGATGCCAGTTATAAGAGTCGAGGGGCATGAAAGGGAAGCAGTGGTTGGGAAGGGAGTGAGACAAGGTTGTGGCCTCTCCCTGATGTTATTCAATCTGTATATTGAGCAAGCAGTAAAGGAAACGAAAGAAAAATTTGGAGTAGGAATTAAAATAGTAGTCGAATTAAATCGTGTGATGCTGCAGGAATTAGATTAGGAAATGATACGCTTAAAGTAGTAAAGGAGTTTTGCTATTAGGGGAGCAAAATAACTGATGATGGTCTAAGTAGAGAGGATATAAAATGTAGACTGGCAATGGCAAGGAAAGCATTTCTGAAGAAGAGAAATTTGTTAACATCGAGTATAGACTTAAGCGCCAGGAAGTCGTATCTGAAAGTATTTGTATGGAGTCTAGCCATTTATGGAAGTGAAACGTGGACGATAAATAGTTTAGACAAGAAGAGAATAGAAGCTTTCGAAATGTGGTGCTACAGAAGAATGCCGAAGATTAGATGGGTAGATCACGAAACTAATGAAGAGGTACTGAATAGAATTGGGGTGAAGAGGAGTTTGTGGCACAACTTGACCAGAAGAAGGGATCGATTGGTAGGGCATATTCTGAGGCATCAATGGATCTCCAATTTAGTATTGGAGGGCAGCGTGGAGGGTAAAAATCGTAGGGGAGACCAAGACATGAATACACTAAGCAGATTAATAAGGATGTAGGGCGTATTAGGTAATGGGAGGTGAAGAAGCTTGCACAGGATAGAGTAGCATGGAGAGCTGCATCAAACTAGTCTCTGGACTGAAAACTACAACAAAAACAATATGACACACAATACACTATCAGGTCAAAAGTATCCAAACACATACCAGTGGACATAAATAGGGGATGTCCATCCTTCGCCTCTTGACGGCTTGCATTCTACTGAGGACACTTTCAACGAGGTGTCTTGACGTCAGTGAAGCAACGGCCTTCTTCTTCCTTAAGAGCCGGGTGGGACCCTTGGCAGGCCAGTCCATTTCGGAAACGTTGTAATCCATAACCCGTGGCCCCACTGATGCTACTTTACGACAGGGTGCACTGTCATGCTGATACAAGTGACCAACGTCTGCTAACTGTTCCTCTATTGTACGCAGAACACAGTGTTGCAAAATGATCAAATTCTTTCTTAAACGTAATCAAGGGACCGCACCCTAACCGCGATAAACTCTCCCATACTGTAACCACCTATTCAGTATTTCACAGTTGGCGTCGGACATAACGACAAGCAACGTTCTCCAGGCATTCGACAAACCCATTTCCTCCCATCGGATTGACACAGTGTCCAGGGGGTCACTCTTTAAATCACTCAAGCGTCATTTAGCACTGACTGCAGAAATGTGAAGCTTAGTAGGAGCTGCTCCACCGCTGTACCAATTATCACTTGGTGCAATCATTGTGCTAGTTGGACTGCTGGTAGCACTTTGTAATTCGGGAGTGCTACCTTCCGCTAACTTTACGCGAATTTTTACAACCAACTTCCGCAGTGCACTAACCTCACTGACCGTCAGTACAAGACATCTCCCTAGTATTGGCTTAGCTGTCGTTGTTCCTTCGCGTCTCCACATCACAATCACGTGAGCAACAGTCGACTGGGGCAATTTTGGAACGGTTGCAATGTTCCTGATGGGTTTGTGACTCAGGTGACATCCAATGATTAGTGCACGTAAGGAACCACCTACTTCTCCTGATCGACCCATTCTGTTCTTACTGCTTCTCTACTGCAAATGCCGGCCGCTGTGTCCGAGCGGTTCTAGGCGTTTGTCTCGAACCGCGTGACCGCTATGGTCGCAGGTTCGAATCCTGCCTCGGGCATGGATGGGTGTGATGTCCTTAGGGTAGTTACGTTTAAGTAGTTCCAAGTTCTAGGGGACTGATGACCTCAGATGTTAAGTCCCATAGTGCTCAGAGCCATTTGAACCATTTTTTTTTTCTACTGTAAATACTCTCCGCCGCCTTTTATACCGGCTAGACAACCTCACGTGACGTCTGGTGGTCAGTTCCGCAGAAATGTCCAGTGTATTTACTGTAGCGTATCGTCAATAAAGATTTAAAGAACAAGTTAGAAGACCATGAAAGGTATCATACACAGGATGCATCATAATTAATGGCGAAAACAAAATAACGTTCCAATACGAGCAATTTGCGAGATAATTGGGAGCCGACAATGATTTCAGTATGAAATATTTTCGTTCTCAGTACAAATGTGTTCAAGTTGTTAACTTCGCGATTAAGCTCCCTATCTATTCATATTCGGATTTCAGCTATGGAAAAATGTCTACATGTGTGCCGGAATTTCACAGCGACAATATAGTGGTGGATCGAGAGTTTAGTCTATCCTTGCACTATATTGTTAATAACGATGATTGAGATTCACGACTATCATGCGAATACGAAATCGCTGGGTTCAGTATACTCACCATCATTCTGGATCTTAATGGTCCCACACGACTATCACCTGAGAGGACATAATGGCCGCGCAGGATAGTGCAGCTATGCCATGTACCTTGAGTCGGGAAATGCGCTTGTTTGTACCCAGGCAAATACGAGCATTGACAGTACAATGGCCGGCCGGTGTGGCCGAGCGGTTCTAGGCGCTTCAGTCTGGAAACGCGCGACCGCTACCGTCGCAGGTTCGAATCCTACCTCGAGCATGGATGTGTGTGATGTACCTAGGTTAGTTAGGTTTAAGTAGTTCTAAGTTCTAGGGGACTGATGACCTCGGATGTTAAGTCCCATAGTGCTCAGAGCCATTTGAACCATTTTTGACAGTGCAATGACGTTTGGTGCACTACAAACTCTCAGCATAGGGACCATTGTTGCGACTTCCAGTGATGTAGCAACAGAGAGAGACGACCCATCGGTCGGGTGCCTTTCAGTATCACTTCTAATAGGTGTTTCTGGAAAATATTGTTTTATCCACATGTGGGATATTCAGAGAACATTCGGCAACATGACCACTGGTCCACCCAACGCCCACACAGTGTACAGAAGTGGCACCGCGTCGCCCCTCCAGACAAGTCTCAGTTCTGTGTACAGCATTACAATGGACGTACATATATGTGGAGACCCTGAGGAGAACGAACTTGTGAGATTACATTCATCACAATCATACAGCTCCAGCACCTGGTCTGATCCTACGTAATACCACTGCTTACTCAACACGATCACTTCTGGTTCGCGTAGCCGGTAATTTCGACAGGAAGCATTTCATTCCTATCGTGTCTTTCAACAAGGTAATGCAAGACCGCAAGCTACACATGCTGTCCTGACCTACCTCAATAGGTTGCCCTGACGAGACAAATTTCTGACGAAAAAATTTAGTCAGGGTTTGCCGTCGTCTGGCAAGCCACCCCTCACCGGCCATTGTGCTTGTAAAAGAGATGAACTGTGTAGAACAACGTTCCCATAGCTTTCAAGCTCATTTCAATGCGATTCCCAGCCGTTTTCCTCCCAGAGGTGGCACCTCTGTGTTCTATATTTCGCAACTTCTGTACAGGCAAATCACAAATAGGTTAGTAGTCTTCCTACTGTTCTATACACGCAAAATAAGCCAAATTTCGTTATTTACTGTCCTGACTGGTGTTTCAATTGTAATGCCTGGCAGTGTATAGTCTCCACAGTTTATACGTAATGTAATAACAAAACATTCATTCAACTTCAGATTTGGAGTTCGCTGTATTATCCTAGCATCCAAATACATATCTCGTACACGGAGATTAGTCCAGTATTTTCTACATAAATGTTGCGGTGGTCGTGTTGCCGCATGTCTTCTGAATATCTCACATGTGGACAGAGCAATAATTTCCAGAAACTCCTATTAGAAGCGATACTGAAAGGCACAGTGGAACTGATCTCACTCAGTCAAATGCAAATAGTTCAGTCTGGCTCCATTGGTTCTGTCGAATAAAGGCTGCTGCACTTACTTCTCCGTTTCTCTTGCTGTGCTGAAGGTTACCATTGTTTCAACTCGTGGTTCCGTCCAAAGATCGCGAAGCCACATCAGAGTCGGTAATGCGCATGGGTACTACAGACATTAGCGATGTCTCGTTGCAATCCACAACGACGAATGGGAGGGGCTCCTGAAGTCATGCCCTCTCTCTCAGCATCATAGCGCCATTGCCCGGAAACCAATATAGTGCTGAGCATGGACTCGCTCTGCACCAGTTGGTGACCTCCGATGAAGTAGTCGAAACCATGCATTTAGGACAACAGTGCTATTCAGGTCTCAGATGGAACTGTACTTTTGTAACTGTTGAACTTGTGCTTCAAGACAAGAGTTTTTAACGGTGAGCATCAAGTGGTGCTTTACTGTTCAAAGGCAGGTGTAAATATTTGACTTATTCCTGTGGCAATAGATTGTATAAAATTAAATAAATCTTTTTATCATTCATGTAATAAAGTGAACTAATGTTTCGTATGTTGGAGTTCTAATCGACCATATCCCAGAGTAATCAAAGAACTCACAATTTTGATTGGGAGATTGTAGATTCGTCAGATTTTTCGAGGACTACAAATATACTGAGACCGAAAAACTCACAATCACATACAGACTCCATGAGAAAAACCTGGATTATCCTTTTTTAAATTAATTTGTACACAGTTTAAAACTTATTACTGTAAATCACATTAAATCCACTGACCGAATTAATCATAAGACGTTCTGCTGTGTCTCTCCCAAATAGATATCTAACTTCGTCGTATGTAGTGATCAGTTTGTCAAGCTTGTCGTGACTTGTTTCGATGTAGCTGCGTCCTTGAATTGCGTGACCTGGCTCTGCCCCGGGTCTCTGCTCTTCAAAACACAGCTGATTATGAAGTAATGAAGTACTGTTGCTGTTTGCTAAAATCTTGGTCCAGACGTAACGACGAAATGGTCTAGTATATTCTTACACTCGCTTACTTAAACTGGACAACTACACGATGCTCGCGTTTCCAGTGGCTGAGTATATTATGTTATTGGTATCCTTTTTATAAATATACGTGAACCTGCTGTACATGCTACTGTTTGATAGTAACTCATAGTGAATGTGTGCATTAGACTGATTTTATTTATTTAAAAAATGTCAAGAATGTAATATAGTTACTCACTGGAGACGAGACATGCAATGATCACACACACACAAAAACACACACACATATATACAGGGTGTCCCCGTTACTAAAAAGGTAATGCCGTTCAACGTTAAAACTTTACTTTACTGTAGATCTAGCGCAAGTGACAGTTAATCATTCACTCGTAATAGTAAAATTCATGTTGATGGTTTTAGTGAAACGAGCAAGTGGACTAAAAGTTTTACCGTTCTTTAGGTAAAAATGTTTTGATTTGGGAAGCTCAGGTAGGACATAGAAGATGAATGTAAACATGTTTAACCAATTAGTTTTATTATCACATAATTATCAATGTTATGTTTATCTAATGCGTTAAATGACAAATTGTTGCAAACAAATGTTTCTTAACATCACTGGGTAAAATGGCCCTTTGCAGAAACTTCCACTGTGATACCAGCACTACATACTAAACATAGCGTTCACATCTCATGCTCAAAGTGATGCCCATTGGCTTGCATACATAGGGTCACTCTGCGGATGAAGAATGCCCTACTTCGTTCTACTGTTTCCTCTTTGATGGCTGTACAGGCATCAATAATGCGTTGCTTCATGTCCTCTGGTGTTGTTGGTTCATGTTGGTAAACAGCATCCTTCACTGCTCCCCAAAGAAAATAATCCAGCGGTGCAAGGTCCGGAGATCGGGCAGGCCACCTAACTGGGCCACCTCGTCCAATCCACCTACCAGGGAACTTACGGTTCAGAAGTCGTCGTGCTCGTAAGGCGTTATGTGCCAGGCATCCGTCATGCTGACACCACATGACCATTCTCCGTTTCAGAGGTACGGTGTCCAAGAGAACAGGAAGATTGTGTCGTATAAATCTGGAGTATTGTCTGTCTTTTGGATGCCATTTATAAAGAAAGGTCCGATAATGGTATCTCCAATAATCCCACACCAAACATTAACTTTCCACGGACGTTGATGCTCTACGTGACGGACCCATTTTGTATTGTCTGCGGACCAATAATGCATATTCCTCATATTGACAATTCCTTTGTTGGAGAATGATGCCTCGTCGGTAAAGAGAACATCTGCAAAAAATTTGGTTTAGTCAGAAGTTTTTGCTGAGCCCACCGACAAAATGTCATCCTATTGCGGAAGTCATTTCCATGAAGATCCTGGTGTAAATGAACATGATAAGGATGAAATTTGTGACGTTTAAGAATACGCTGTGCACTTGATTTCGACACACCAACTTCACGTTCAATTTGACGTTTGCTGATTTGAGGATTCACAGCTATGGTAGCGAGCACAGCAACTTCAGCACGTTCATCTGTGCGTGTTCTAGGGCGTCGAGGTCTTGGATTTCAGCTTCCCGTTTCACGTAGACGAGATGTGAGACGACCAAACATCCGGCGCGAAGGCGATGGTTTGTCAGGGAATCGTCTTCTGTACAGTCGTTCTGCCTGAACAGCATTTCGTCCACCTACAACAGGGTACAGTACATGTATGTAGAGTAGGGTAGAAAACAGACATATTAACTTAATAATCATAATGTTCGCTAACAGTACTATCAACAAACAAGCAATCTCATAACGTATTTCCCGTCAACGTACATTCTCCATAGATCAGTAGCATTTCTACCATATCTACATGTGTGTACATTATACTGTACAGTATAAGTTCCACAACACAACGTTTATTCACTATGTGTACTACCTCCGTGCCGTCACTAGATTACTCTGATGCACGATTACACTGGCAAACGGTGTACTGCACGCCAACGCAACAACAAATGGGATGCTCGGAGAGTGGTGGAGTACAGGAGTTTGCATGGGTCGCAAATCATAAACAAGGCGAAGTGGTAACTGTGGCAGTAGTGGGAACTACGTTGGACACTTGACTAGGTAGAGCCAGGCCCTGCGCGACAGGCACAATGGGTAACATAACGCATTAGATAAACCTTATTTTGGGTGTGCAGGATAAATAAGACAACCTGACGGGTGTACCCCGATCGGTACTGGTTCATATTGTGTACGTAGACACGTAAAACGTGCAAGAGGGAAACCATTATGTGCTTATGAGAGTTGATGGCAGCAGACCGTATTATTCGTTTCGGACCTCTTGATATGGATGGAGGTATGATTACACATGTCAATCACATCGCGATTACGGGCAGCATGGGGTTCACGCCTGAGCCTCAGGACGTGCGCTAGCAGCGCATGTCGCGTGTTTCAAGCGTCAACTTCGCGTCTTAATATCTCGGGATGTAATGGGAATATTGCGATGCAATCAACGCCATTGTGTATGTGCTGTGTCATGCTATGGATTGCTGAAGAAAAAATATAGGAGGTCCATTTAAAAAAAACATAAGTTTGTGTTAAAAAACACATATTCATTCGTTTTAGAATGTTTCCAAATATGTACATTCATGGGTCCCAGCCCTACATTGATACCGGTGAAAGTCCTTTTCCAATAGCTGTTATTGTTCCAGAGATATTTTGGGTGGACAAGATAGCTGGGACACCATATATATATATATATATATATATATATATATATATATATATATATACTTATCGCGAATGGACCCAGAAGGATCACGCAAAGCTTTCTGACGTCGTTTCTTCCATACTTCTTTCATTCGTTCTCCATATTTTCTTTTTCTTTCTTCTGTCCATTTTGATCCTGGTCTCTTTAGTGCTTCCTTCTCCGACAATACAATCCACTTTCCCACCTTATTTCTAAAAGTTTTTCTATCTTTGACATCTTTAAGTTCAATATTTGCTTTTTGTAAATCTAATTTTACTTGGCTAATCCATGGTGTTGTTGATTTGACTTTTCCTATGTAAGTGAGAATTCTGTTGGTGAGTCGTGTGGGGGGAAGTCTAGTGACATGTCCATAAAATTTTAATCTTCGCCTTCTTATGTCTGCTGCCAGGTTTGATATAGTTTCTGTGGTTCTTCTTGATTGTATCCGGTATCCTTCTTCTGTTAATTTTGGACCTAAAATCTTTCTCATAATTTTGCGTTCTTCTTTTAGTATTTTTTCTAAATCACATTTTGTGTGGAGTGTGAGCGTTTCACTAGCATATAGTGCTGCTGGCTTAATTACTGCGCAGTAGTGTCTGATTTTTGTGTTCGAGGAGATGCATTTTTTATTGTATATTTCATGTGTCATACCATATGCTCTCTTCATTTTCTGTTGTCTGATCTTCTGTGCAACTTTCTCTCCTCCGGTTGGCTCCAAAATTTCACCTAGGTATTTAAAATGTTTTACTCTATTTATTTTTCCATATTTTGTGTTCAAACTGTGTATATGGAATTTCGTACAGAAAAATTCTGTCTTTTGAAACGAAATTTGTAAACCTACTTTATCCGCGCATTCCTTAAGGATCTCTATTTGTTTGGTGGCGATTTCTTCATCATCTGCAAGTATGGCCAAGTCGTCCGCGAATGCTAAACAAGATATCTCCACGTTGTCTTTGGTTCTACCAAGATGGATTGGTTTCCAGTAGGATTGATTTTTTAATTCTTTTTCCCATTCCTTAATGACTTTATCCAGGACTATATTAAACATAAGTGGAAATAGCCCGTCACCTTGACGTACTCCAATTTTTATGAGAAAAGGTTCAGAGATTTCTCCCCTGAATTTAACTTTAGATACAGTGTCTGTCAGTGATTCTTTGATAAGCCTTAGTGTTTTGGAGTCAAGTCCAAGTTCCTCTAAAATGTTAAACAAAGATTGCCGGTCAATTGAGTCATAGGCTTTCTTAAAATCCACAAATGTACAAATTATGGGGGCATTTCTAATTGCTTTGTGTTTTAATATTGTCTTTAAATTAAATATTTGCTCTATGCATGAGCGACCGGGGCGGAAGCCTGCTTGATAATCACCAATTTGGTGTTCCAGCTGCTCTTGTGTTCTTTTCAGCAGGCATGTTGAGAGAATTTTGTAGGTGACTTGTAAAAGTGAGATTCCCCTGTAGTTATTGACATTTGTTCTGTCTCCTTTTTTATGTAACGGGTGAATAAGGGCACATTTCCAATCCTCTGGTAATTTTTCTGTTTCCCATATTTTTGTTATTATTTTTGTGAGCTCTTGCAACGTCTTTGGTCCTAGGTTTTTTAATAGCTCTGCAACAATGCCATCTTCGCTAGATGTTCTATTATTTTTTAAGTTTTTAATGTGACATTTGATTTCTTCCTGTGTTGGTGGTAATGAATCCGGTTGAGCGTTGGCACTGATTTCTTTGGGAAACCTTAAACCAGGTTCTGGGCAATTTAGTAGGTTAGAAAAATATTGAGCCAATACTTGACAGTTTTCCTGGTTTGTTAGGGCTAATTTACCATCTGGTTTTCTGAAACATAAATTTTGAGGGATATATCCTCGTATTTTATCTGCGAAAGTTCTGTAGAAGTCTCTTGTATTATAGTTTTGGAAATTTTCTTCTATGGCATCCAGTTGTGCCTTTGTGTACTTCCTTTTTGCTTGCCTAATAGATTTTGAAACCTGTTTTCTAACCTCGTTAAATAAATGTAGACTTTCTTGTGTTTTTTACTGTTATATTCTTGAAATGCCTTTTTTCTCCTTTCCAATGCATTTTCACAGTCTGAATCCCACCAAGGGTGTTTGAATATCTTTTTCAAGGGAATAGTTTCCTTAGCTATTCGCGTGATTTTAGAATGAAATTCTTCCCATGTGTTTGCCTTTTCCTTCTCCCATTCTTCTTTTACTTTAGATTCTTTAATCTTCTTGGTGTCATATTTCTGTATTTCTGTTTTCTTCTGATGACTTCTTCGTGCTGTAAACTTGATTTTAATTCTAGTTAGGTAATGGTCTGAATCAATGTTTGCTCCTCTGCGTACTTGGACGTCGTAAATTTCTTTTTGTACTGGGTATGAAATCGCCACATGATCTATTTGAAACTCGCCAATTTGTTGTATAGGAGATCTCCATGTCTTTTGTTTTCTTGGACATTTTCTTAGAGATGTTGACATTATCTTCAGGTTATTCTGCTTACATAGTTCGACGAGCCTTGTACCATTTTTATTGGTAAATTTATGTGCAGGATATTTGCCTACGGTTTTTTGGTGGATTTTCTCTCTACCAATTTGGGCATTAAAATCGCCGAGTAGAACTTTTGTATCATCTTTTGGAATCTTGGCCATTATATTCTCTAAATTTTCCCAGAACTTTTCTGTTTCTATGGGGTTTTTCTTGTTGTCTCCGTTTGTGGGAGCATGAACATTAACCATTGTGTATGTTTTGTTGGCACATTGTAAGCGCATCGTCATTATCCTATTATTTACGGGAGTAACTTCCTTGATGGAGCTGAGCACGCTCTTGTGTATGATAAACGCCATCCCGAGATGGGGGGCTCCTCTTCCGATTCGTTTATCCGTCTTACTCTTAAAGATGCGATAGTTGCCATAATCTGATGTTTCTTCATCTGTAAAACGTGTCTCCTGTAAAGCTAGTATTACTATCTTTTGCTTTTCAAGTTCTGTTGTAAGGTTTAGAAGTTTTCCTGGTTGGATTAATGTATTTATGTTAAAGGTTCCAATGTATGTAGGTGTTTTAAGTGGAAGTTTGCCAGAGAGCTCCGACTTTCTCTGATGTAATCGTGTAAGTCCAGGTTCCCCAGAATCCGAATTCCTGGTTGCCATCTGTTGATGGGTGGATTGGTTACCACCTGGGGTAATGTTATTACTTGCACGAGTCATACTTGCTTGTAATCAAGTTGGTCCAGTGTTTCCACTGGGTGTTTAGAACCAGGGATTGTTAGTTCCTGGCGCATTATGACCAGCCGCACATTGTGTGAACAGACGCTGACCAGGATGCCGATGGTTCCCACTTCAGACGCGTCCTGGATTTGGGTGTTGACAGTGCTTATTGTAATGGCGGCACTTACTCGCCATGACACAGCAACGTCTTCGGTTTCTGTGGTTTTTGAATGAGTGTGACCCTTGCCAAAAGTCACCCTCCCACACCCTCGTGATGCTGCCGCCTCGGTCCGGGACTGCTTATTTGGGTTCCCCCTTATTCGCAACTGTCCACCATATCTGATGGATCGTTCCCTATCCGCCACCTGCGACCCGCCCTGTACCTGAGGTTCGGCTAGGGATATATATATAATTGACAAACCAGAATAACTCTAAAAATAAGCTTCACACGAAAAAATGTCTATAATCCAAAGTTGATTATTTTCGAGGGGGACATCTGCTGGTGCTAAAATTAGCCCGCCACCCCAACCCCCTGGGGGTGGGGCGGGAGGCAGCTTTAAAATTTCAAATGGGAACCCCATTTTTTATTGCAGAATCAGATTCTACATTAAAAAACTACGTACATTTTGTCTTAAACATTTGCTTTTATTCTTGCTAGTTGGCGCTGTAATTCAAGAAAATCCATGTTCTCATTTTTGCGTGGAAAATGGTAACGGATACATAAAAAATACTTGTTCACTTCGTAAATTTTGCTTCGCTAAAACTAAAAGTCTCCCTCTCTCCCCATAGGGTGGAGTTTGAGAGAGAGGAATTAGAGTTTTACAAATGTTGACCCAAATATTTGGGTCAACATTTGTAAAAATCTAATTCGTGCTTGCCTCCCATGCAGCGGACCGGGTTCGTTCCCGGCCGGGTTGGAGATTTTCTTCGCTCGTGGACTCGGCGGCCGAACTTTCCCGGATGGAGCTTCTCGGCCAACCAGGCCACACGCTCATTTCATTTCGCAAACATTGATCAACGGTATTACAATACGTGTAATCCATATTATTAGTGGCATCTTCCTAAATCCTCTTTCACTAACGTTCACCGTCCACATCAATGTAAGAAAGAATGGTTGCTCTAATTTGGATGACAAGGAGATAGATGTGTCCAGAAAAGAAGGCTGACCACTTAAAATCACAAACTTTAGTAAATACTCAGTAAGTATGTAAGTTATTTCACGAGACAAGAAGAAAAGACACAGCAGTTCAGAACATCGAAAATTGGTGAAAAATATAGAAATAATTGTATGATACATTAACCAGTTTTTGTTCGTTCCCAGGTGACATCAACGCTTAAAATGAGAAGAAGCTGCTAAGGAAGAATAAGAATCGAGATTTGATAATCTGAACGTCTCTTTCTGTCTAAACCTAAATATTTCTTGAAGAGATTATCTAAATCAGCTTAATCAGGACTTTAACCAGAGAGGGCATATTCTTAATTCCCTGCCAGTGATTAGTTTTCTGCTCAGTTCGGAAATTATTTGGAACTACGTGACTTTCTGTGAGTGTCAAGCACGCTAATCAGATTGCTATTGAGTGGAGAAAATTTGTGCGTGGCACGTCCAAAACTAAGTGAAAAAACAGTGAAGATTTTAAAACTGTGTTTTTTTTTCAGAGGCACGCTAACAGAAATGGAAAGAACCATGAAAATATTCACCACATAACGATTAAACGACCGTTCTAATCGGAATTTAATGTCCATCATCAATATCAGTAAGAAGTGTGATCTCCACAGACTCGAATACAGTCTAGAATTTTTTGTGGCATCGAACCAAACATCCTCCGAATGTCATCTTGAAGAATTTCATGCCATGCCTCAAACACATGCAGCAGGCTGCTCTGGAAGTATACATATTATCATCGTATCCCTGACATGTACTTTGGTTGAAAAATCAGGGGACCAGACAGGTGTGTCAAGGATCCAACCATTCACCGAGGTGTTTGTGGTGTGAACTAGAGTGTGTGATCTATTATCATCCTACTTCAATAAGAAAGTGAAAGTGGTATGCGCTTTCTTTTTATTGCATGTGTCATGCGTCATAGTTGTAAAATGGATATTTTTCAAACAGAAGTATAGTTGTCGAGTACAAGTAATGCGATATTTAGTTGTCAGTAGCACTTTTGTTGCCAGTGTTACAAGTAAGTGAGACAGTGAGGTGTTAGCCACGCGGCCGAGCAGTCTGGGAATAACTAGCAAAAAACAGAAATGCGAAGGCAGAAAATATTGCTTTTTGGACTGTTGCCGCTGCACTGCCTTTGGCAAGATTTGTTTTTCTTCAGCTGGTTTGCTGCTGCGCTGCATGTTAACTGTGGTGTCACCGCCAGACACCACACTTGCTAGGTGGTAGCTTAAATCGGCCGCGGTCCATTTAGTACATTTCGGACCCGCGTGTCGCCACTGTGTGATCGCAGACCGAGCGCCACCACAAGCCAGGTCTCCAGATACGGAATAGCACTCGCCCCAGTTGTACGACGACTTTGCTAGCGACTATACTGACGAAGCCTTTCTCTCATTTGCCGAGAGACAGTTAGAATAGCCTTCAGCTAAGTCCATGGCTACGACCTAGCAAGGCGCCATTAGCCTTACATAGTTTGATAGTTATCATATGAAATGTCTCATCCACAATGCTGTAAACAACAAGGATAAATAAAAGATAAGTATTCGAGGAGCTGCATACTTTTCTTATTAGAATTCACTACTTATCCTGTTCCAGAATTCACGCCCGTCTGCGTTAGATAGCTTCCTTTTCGGCCTCCTCTATCTACAAGGTGTTGGCACATTTACCAACACATCATTAACATTCATCACATTCGAGCAGTACCGAGTTCCCTTTGCCACAACATAAGTCATGAAAATTTTTGGGTCACAATCAAACATTGCATTCCAAAATTGCCTTCGGGGTCATTTCTGGTGAAGTTCAGATCTCATTTCGTATGCAGACAGTCTTATTCTTACATCGTAATGTACATTCACATGTATATCATTTACTTTCAGGAGTTTTAGTTGCTCAGTTTTCGTGAGTAAAATTACAGGGCATGTTAATGAAAGCATTTTGGACATTCATCCTTTCAAAATTCGATT
This sequence comes from Schistocerca americana, assembly GCF_021461395.2. Lineage (NCBI taxonomy): Eukaryota > Metazoa > Arthropoda > Insecta > Orthoptera > Acrididae > Schistocerca > Schistocerca americana. The sequence goes on from NC_060124.1 coordinate 39,579,044, forward strand.
TGCAATTTTATATACAATTTTGGCTCTGTTAGTTTTGTTTGTTGGAAGTGTAAGACAAACACTGTGACGTCACGCATTGTAGAACTGTTCCTTGCACTGCACAATAGAGTTTCACAGGACAGTCTCTCTAGTACACAGATTTACATTTTCTAATTATTTTTGGTAAAAGGTAATTGCGGTACAATTATACAGTTTCAGATGGATTTGGCGACTCTTTTTCTCAGATAGCGTTTACGTAAGCACACCACTTGTGTTGTTCAGTTTTACGTTGCAGCACAGACACACACGAAAGTTGAAGAACAGGAAACCAGTTTACATACTCAACAACCACCAATATATAGCAATAAAACGAAACAGTTACACGTTATACAAACCCGATAGCCATCGCATACTAACTCCATCTGCAGGGTTGGTATTTTTCTGTACTCAAGTTCGGATGTGGGTGAAACGTTTAATATGTGTATCTCGTACCCAATGATATACTGTAATAATAGTTTGGTGCCAGCCGGTCAAGCTATTCATGGTGTAACGCGTTCCATTTCAGCTTTCCATATCCAGCACTGTAGGATGATGTCTGGACACGTGCTTTCATCGTGCGATTCACTGTTAAATGTGTGATTCCTGAACAAATAACGACGAGCAGAGTGTAAGTCGTTTCTCTTGGTGTAAGCTCCGTTGCTCTGATTGCAACGATCCCCTAAAACCGTAAACCTGTCCTCAGCCAGTGGGGGCACGATAAGGCCACGTTGGTTTTCCTTTTCGCTCGCTACCCGCAGCCACTTTCTCCTTCCGCACAGCCTTGCAAGGTCGCCAGGCAGCTGCCGGCTGCCGCGGTGTGTGTGTGTGTGTGTGTGTGTGTGTGTGTGTGCGAGGGAGGCGCATTGCGAGTACGCCGTAAAAATGTTCCCGGATGTCGGCGGATTACGCAAGCGCGGCGCGGCGCAGCGCGACGCGGCGTTCCATTTGCCGCTCGCTAGACTTTGGACGAGCCTGCTATCGCGGTGACCCTTCGGCCACGCGCCGCTTCCTAACCGACTGGAACTGGATCTGTGTCGTGGGCATGGCAGGTACTCCCCGTATCAGCTCTCACCGCCTCGTGTGACTGTCCGGGAAGTCCCCTTCCCACTCTTTGACTTAAATTAGCTAGGGAAACATATAGTTGTTCGTACTGGTGGCCCTGCTTTGAAGCTGACGGGACTAATTGTTGGCAGTATTCAAAAATGGTTCAAAGGGCTCTGGGCACTATGCGACTTAACTTCTGAGGTCATCAGCCGCCTAGAACTTGGAACTAATTAAACCTAACTAACCTAATTACATCACACACATCCATGCCCGAGGCAGGATTCGAACCTGCGACTGTAGGGGTGGCGTGGATCCAGACTGTAGCGCCTAGAACCGCACGGCCACTCCGGCCGGCCGTTGTTTTAGTGTTTCAGGTTTTCAGTTTTCAAACTGTAGCTCATGTGAACGTCCACAGACGAACAACAATGACCGAGATGAGTGCGTTTCGAGATTACTTTGGTAAGGACCCAACCGGCATAGCAGCCTTCAGTGTCAAAGCCAAGCGACGCAGTGGACGTTAGTAAAACGTGAAAGGACATGTGCCGACGTTGCTCTATCCGTTGAGCTGCCTCTGATGGAACACATTCGCAATCTGACAGCAACATCGAGCAGTGAGTTGCAGCTTCTTGTCTTCTGTTGGCTCAATTTCCAAATACCGTGACTCGCTCAACAGTGTTATTTTTCCGCTTAATGTGCTATGCATCGCACTTCAGACTGGAGGAATGTGGTTTTCTGATCGAAGAGAACCCACCATTATGTGCAAGAGATGGAAAGAAATACGCTTCCTGCCATGGTAAGGGTCTGGATGACACTACGATACCTGAATGAGATTTTCACTCTGCAGCGGAGTGTGCGCTGATATGAAACTTCCTGGCGGATTAAAACTGTGTGCCGGACCGAGAATCGAACTCGAGACCTTTGCCTTTCGCGGGCAAGTCCTCTACCATCTGAGCTACCTAAGCACTACTCACGCCGCGTCCTCACAGCTTTACTTCCGCCGGTACCTTGTCTCCTACCTTCCAAACTTTACAGAAGCTCTCCTGCGAACCTTGTAGAACTAGCACTCCTGAAAGAAAGGATGATTTGGAAGGTAGGAGACGAAGTATTGGCAGAAGTAAAGCTGTGAGGACGGGGCGTGAGTCGTGCTTGGGTAGATCAAAAAGATGGTAGAGCACTTGCCCGCGAAAGGCAAAGGTCCTGAGTTCGACTCTCGGTCCGGCACACAGTTTTAATCCGCCAGGAAGTTTCACTACGATAGCTGTTGGACCATATTTTATATTTTGGAACGGTATGACGATGGAGATATTTATTTTGAAAAGTTGTTAATGTGGTTAACATCTCACCTCTAAGACAGGGGAATAATGGCTCAGGCTTTCTTAGACAAAGACGAGAGTCCATCACTCTACTATTCAGCTGCGCGACTTCCATGATGAACAGTTTCAAGGCCACTGAATTGCATGTCATTCAGCAGTACGGTACCTCCAGAAGGTCATGGAGACACAAACATCTGCGTGGAAGGTACTATGGCACACAGAAAGATCCACTGGATACATAAGTTTTTTGTATTTAAGTACAGCTGTCCCAGCCGCGTTGAGATGGCCACTACGAAGACCAGGCATAACTTGACAGGAAGGTCACTGAGGGAAGTAATCAAATCACCAGCGGCTCAACGTCGGTACAAGCCTAATGAAGAATTGCAGACGGAGCTATCAGAAGCATTACCCCTGAAATGATCTGCGACATGAAGACGCACAGATGACTGCACAAGGGATCATGTTCCACATGCAGATGCGCTGAATACATAGTTTTATATGTACATTCACCAATATACACTAAACTGTTTTGTCCTAGGTGTAGAGGGCTACTCTGATACGCTGTAGACTAATTCTGCTGTCGTTATACAGCCTTTATTCCACAGCTCGTAATTGTGGAGAATTTCCCTGTTAAAGTTCCTGATCCATAATCAGAAGCAGTGTTATTCGCATTTGGCTGTATAAAGACCACACGAATGCAGACTCAGATTCTCCAACAAAACTGGATGCAAGAGAATTAACGATTGCCAGTACTTTTCCTGGTGAAGATATCCATATCGTTTTGATTTCTGTCTTTGTCTTCGACAAATCTGCCTTCCTCTTTATTTTATTTCTCCCACAAGAGAGCTCCAATACTGCTGCCTGATAATTTAACGTGTGACTGCATTGAATAATAATAATAATAACAAACATACAGTAAAGGTAAATAAGTCATGAGAAATGCGAGAAAACTGCTTTAAACTTTCCAAAAAAAAAAAGAAAATGAAAATTTTGATGGGCAATTTCAATTTACTATTGGCGAAAGAGAGTATATGCAAGCATATGACAGTGAATTCTGTGACCGTAAATGGGCAAGATATGGTGTAGACAGACTGGTGGAACTGTGTAGAAATTTAAAGGTCAATTAGGCTGACACATTTTAAGGAAAAAGTCTTTGAAACCAAAAGCGTGATGCTCACTAACAGTCACACAGCATAGTGTTATTCACATCACATGGTGATTTTAAAAGCTCAGGTTCTCAACAGAGCAAATAATGGTCCACCTACTACCTAACCTGAGCTCTAAAAATAAAGAAAAAGTACTGGGACCATGTCTGCACCAGTGCAGCGTGTATTGTTGCCAAATCTCCCACTCCTGCCTTCTCACACCTCCCTTCTAGGCTAATTACCTGATGTATATATTTATGTCACCCTTAAGCTCATCACTATTATTTACGACCCAATGGCTGATGGATGTTTCTCCAAGATAGCTTTACCTTAATTAGTGTAAGCTATGACCTAATGTGGCTGCCAAATCAAAACATACCTGCCCAAGATGGTGGCGTTTTATTATATGGTCACACTAGTAGTGTAGTAGAAAAGTAGAGAACAATTACAACTGCAATTATTAGAAACAAATAGTGGGAAGGCCTCTTCTATGGTCCACACGAAGCCATTCTGATGTTGTACACTCCTGGAAATGGAAAAAAGAACACATTGACACCGGTGTGTCAGACCCACCATACTTGCTCCGGACACTGCGAGAGGGCTGTACAAGCAATGATCACACGCACGGCGCAGCGGACACACCAGGAACCGCGGTGTTGGCCGTCGAATGGCGCTAGCTGCGCAGCATTTGTGCACCGCCGCCGTCAGTGTCAGCCAGTTTGCCGTGGCATACGGAGCTCCATCGCAGTCTTTAACACTGGTAGCATGCAGCGACAGCGTGGACGTGAACCGTATGTACAGTTGACGGACTTTGAGCGAGGGCGTATAGTGGGCATGCGGGAGGCCGGGTGGATGTACCGCCGAATTGCTCAACACGTGGGGCGTGAGGTCTCCACAGTACATCGATGTTGTCGCCAGTGGTCGGCGAAAGGTGCACGTGCCCGTCGGCCTGGGACCGGACCGCAGCGACGCACGGATGCACGCCAAGACCGTAGGATCCTACGCAGTGCCGTAGGGGACCGCACCGCCACTTCCCAGCAAATTAGGGACACTGATGCTCCTGGGGTATCGGCGAGGACCATTCGCAACCGTCTCCATGGAGCTGGGCTACGATCCCGCACACCGTTAGGCCGTCTTCCGCTCACGCCCCAACATCGTGCAGCCCGCCTCCAGTGGTGTCGCGACAGGCGTGAATGGAGGGACGAATGGAGACGTGTCGTCTTCAGCGATGAGAGTCGCTTCTGCCTTGGTGCCAATGATGGTCGTATGCGTGTTTGGCGCCGTGCAGGTGAGCGCCACAATCAGGACTGCATACGACCGAGGCACACAGGGCCAACACCCGGCATCATGGTGTGGGGAGCGATCTCCTACACTGGCCATACACCACTGGTGATCGTCGAGGGGACACTGAATAGTGCACGGTACATCCAAACCGTCATCGAACCCATCGTTCTACCATTCCTAGACCGGCAAGGGAACTTGCTGTTCCAACAGGACAATGCACGTCCGCATGTATCCCGCGTCACCCAACGTGCTCTAGAAGGTGTAAGTCAACTACCCTGGCCAGCAAGATCTCCGGATCTGTCCCCCATTGAGCATGTTTGGGACTGGATGAAGCGTCGTCTCACGCGGTCTGCACGTCCAGCACGAACGCTGGTCCAACTGAGGCGCCATGTGGAAATGGCATAGCAAGCCGTTCCACAGGACTACATCCAGCATCTCTACGATCGTCTCCATGGGAGAATAGCAGCCTGCATTGCTGCGAAAGGTGGATATACACTGTACTAGTGCCGACATTGTGCATGCTCTGTTGCCTGTGTCTATGTGCCTGTGGTTCTGTCAGTGTGATCATGTGATGTATCTGACCCCATTAATGTGTCAATAAAGTTTCCCCTTCCTGGGACAATGAATTCACGGTGTTCTTATTTCAATTTCCAGGAGTGTATATACGAGGGCAGTTCAATAAGTAATGCAACACATTTTTTTTCTGAAACAGGGGTTGTTTTATTCAGCATTGAAATACACCAGGTTATTCCCCAATCTTTTAGCTACACAACGCTATTTTTCAACGTAATCTCCATTCAATGCTACGGCCTTACGCCACCTTGAAATGAGGGCCTGTATGCCTGCACGGTACCATTCCACTGGTCGATGTCGGAGCCAACGTCGTACTGCATCAATAACTTCTTCATCATCCGCGTAGTGCCTCCCACGGATTGCGTCCTTCATTGGGCCAAACATATGGAAATCCGACGGTGCGAGATCGGGGCTGTAGGGTGCATGAGGAAGAACAGTCCACTGAAGTTTTGTGAGCTCCTCTCGGGTGCGAAGACTTGTGTGAGGTCTTGTGTTGTCATGAAGAAGGAGAAGTTCGTTCAGATTTTTGTGCCTACGAACACGCTGAAGTCGTTTCTTCAATTTCTGAAGAGTAGCACAATACACTTCAGAGTTGATCGTTTGACCATGGGGAAGGACATCGAACAGAATAACCCCTTCAGCGTCCCAGAAGACTGTAACCATGACTTTACCGGCTGAGGGTATGGCTTTAAACTTTTTCTTGGTAGGGGAGTGGGTGTGGCGCCACTCCATTGATTGCCGTTTTGTTTCAGGTTCGAAGTGATGAACCCATGTTTCATCGCCTGTAACAATCTTTGACAAGAAATTGTCGCCCTCAGCCAGATGACGAGCAAGCAATTCCGCACAGATGGTTATCCTTTGCTCTTTATGGTGTTCGGTTAGACAACGAGGGACCCAGCGGGAACAAACCTTTGAATATCCCAACAGGTGAACAATTGTGACAGCACTACCAACAGAGATGTCAAGTTGAGCACTGAGTTGTTTGATGGTGATCCGTCGATCATCTCGAACGAGTGTGTTCGCACGCTCCGCCATTGCAGGAGTCACAGATGTGCACGGCCGGCCTGCACGCGGGAGATCAGACAGTCTTGCTTGACCTTGCGGCGATGATGACACACGCTTTGCCCAACGACTCACCGTGCTTTTGTCCACTGCCAGATCACCGTAGACATTCTGCAAGCGCCTATGAATATCTGAGATGCCCTGGTTTTCCGCCAAAAGAAACTCGATCACTGCCCGTTGTTTGCAACGCACATCCATTACAGACGCCATTTTAACAGCTCCGTACAGCGCTGCCACCTGTCGGAAGTCAATGAAACTATACGAGACGAAGCGGGAATGTTTGAAAATATTCCACAAGAAATTTCCGGTTTTTTCAACCAAAATTGGCCGAGAGAAGAAATGTGTTGCATTAGTTATTGAACTGCCCTCGTATTAATCGGACAGCCTCACCACACTATTGACCAATCACAGATACCCGCCTTTCCTTATAGACCATCCTTCACTCAAAAATGGTTCAAATGGCTCTGAGCACTATGGGACTTAACATCTGAGGTCATCAATCCCCTAGAATTAGTACTTAATCCTAACTAACCTAAGGACATCACACACATCCATGTCCGAGGCAGGATTCGAACCTGCGACCGTAGCGGTCGTGCGGTTGCAGACTGAAGCGCCTAGAACCGCTCGGCCACAACGGCCGGCATCCTTCACTCACTACAAGTGCCGCTACATGACTGCAGCGTAAGTGAGGGTGCACCAGCTGCAGCATGAATAAGCATATTAATCACCCCTTGCCAGCGTAGCGTTTTTTTACTCCCATCACCTCAGAAGTCACTGCAACACAGAAGCTAAACACGCAGCCAAGTGCCGTAAGTTGCCTCCACACAAATATCTTCACGATGAAAGGATGAGCAACTAATGTTGGATCTGCCAATGGCATCATGGATGTGCATCCCATGCAACCAGGTAAGTTCTGGCTTTGAACACAGTCATGTATAATTCTCTTAATATTCATCTTTCCTCAACACATCAGATGTGCAGTACGAAATAAACCATTGGATATTATGGAGCGCAGTATGCAACAACGAACTGCAGAGTAATTCTACCACTTTATTTTAGCAAAGTATAATCGATAGCAATTGGCTAAAATGTATTCATAGCCCTATATTTATAGCACACTACAGTCTATAACACTACACACACACAAAGTTTTGTGGTGCAGAACAAAGCGCAGCACACTCGATAGTAGCTGGCTTCCTATACCACCACCAATGTCAGAGGCCTCCAGAAATGATGCTAGACTTTCCCTCACTGATTAAATATACCTTTTTTTATCCCCCTGCATCACCATAAGCTTGGCTAGGGAACCATTCTCCGGACCTCAGTGGACTCAGCGCTGTGGCTACACAGACACCCATACTTCAGGAACGATGCATAACACTTGAGAAAGCCAAGTCACTTATAAAACGCATTCATTACATTCTTGCTATACCTCAAAAACACATGGTTGTGGGCTTATGACATAGTAGTTTTGAGGCCTAAAACCATAATGAAAAACACATGGAACAAAAAGATTACATATATAATATAGATAGGTGTAATTGATTCCACACAGCCATGCAATAATCCCTACAATATACAATTTGTGACAATTATGAAGTAAACAAATGAGCATATTGCAACACTAGAATCTCCACACAGCTTCCCAGACAGTGCTATTGTCTATGCAAAGACTAGCAAAAATCAAATGCATAAGACCTACATGCCACATTACGTCATGTGGTTGAGAATGCTTCCACTGTTTAACCTGCATTCGCGAATGATGTGTGGAAAGAATGAATATCGGTAAACCGCCGTAGTGGCTTTAATTTGTCGGATTTTCTCACTGTGATGATCTCGTGAGATGTATGCGGGAAGAAGGAATATGCTGCCCAATTCTTCCAGAACATACTTTCTTGAATTTTCTATGGTCAGCCTCTCTGTGACGCACAACTTTTCTCTTATAGTGTCTACCACTGGAGTTCGTTTAGCTTCACTATAATGCTATCACTCTATGTGATCATTAACGTGCTGATATGCGCTGGACGTTATCTATATCTTCTATAAACATGACCTGGTATGGGTCCAAGACTGACAAACACTATCCAAAAATCAGTACCACGAGTGATTTGTAAACCACTTCTTTCAAAGGTGGATTACATTTCCTTAAGATTTCTAAAATGAACTGAGTTGTGCATGTACTTTTCATACACTGTGTTTCATGTAGTAATTACATTTTAGGTTGCTCCATATAATTTACAGTTTTTACTGTTTCCGTTGATTTATTACCAGTAGTGTAATAGAACAGTACTGAGTCTCTTCAACCATTTATATGCAGTACGTTACTTTTACTCGTCAATTTGTTACACTTACACTTTCAGCTCCCGCCACCTGTACCAATCACGGTCCTCTGCAGCTCTTCCTGTAGTTGGCTACAGTCTTCTGGCATTGCTATCTCCTTATAGAAAACTTACCATCTGTGATCAGCCTCATAGAACTTCTGACATTATGTGTTTGATCATGTATATTACTGTGGCTGCTTCGCAAGTCAGTCACAATCATTATCCACGTAACACGATTTTATAGGTAGCAGTGCCAATATATAACACATTTGTATTTTTTTTTTTTTTTTTTTGTGATACGAAACAAATAAGTTACAGCAGTCCCGTCGTATCTGCTTTGTGCTCAAAATATTAGCTGTTTTGATAAACATACACAAGATTGAATTTTTCTCATTCGTGATCATAAATCTGTAATTATACTTGCATTTTGCAATAAGCAACCTGCGTACATTTTGTACACATACCGTTACTCTATACCCCAAAACACCTACTTAGGGAGGAAATTTATTGGTGTATATGTATTGAAGTTACATCTGTCCACCTCTCATGTTGTAGCTTGATAGCTATATAAGTACCATTGTACAATAGTGATATATATTGGGAACCCCCAATCATTCTGCAACGTTTCTGATGATTGTAATCTGTGATCAGAGGTCTGTAGTGATACATGTGTATTAGGACAACCAACAATTTGTGTCTTTTGTATGCCTGTTGTTATTCTGCACCTTGAAACACCTCCGTAGGAAGGAAATTTAATGTGTACACACGTATTAAATTATCAGCCTCAATGTCTTCTTAATGCAAGATATCACTTCCAAGCAAATATTATATCCAACCTAGACAAATGCACGGAACAACTGAAGCGAAAAAAAGCAAACACAGGCTTCAGTTCGAATTTGTTACTGGATGAAGCGACTTCCTTGTAGATGGAACTCCAGTAAAGGAAAAATATGTGTTGAAACTAATATCACAGTTCCGTAATTTTAGACAACTTTTTTGTACAAAGTATTAAGATCATGGTGTAATCATACTCATTGTGTAAGAGTATTTTCGAAATCAGAGTAATACTGCTAAATTTGGAATTGTAATGGATGCTGACATTTGGATGTAGGAAACAAATTCTAACTGTTACGTTACAGAGGGTTTGTGCGGTAACAGAATCGGATATTTTCCGTGCTATAAATCCCACTGCAGGTTTGAGTCGTTACGAGTTTAGTGGAGGGTAAAAGTCACCTCTGGTGTGCTATTCCTACGTCGCAAAGTACTTATTACCAGATAATATGGAACTGTGTGGTACAGGTCGAAATATCTCAGCAATAGTAATCTGCAGGGAATAAAATGGTGTTTTGAACACAGTGAAAGACTCTACATCAACAAACGGTAGTATTATGCAACCTCTTGTCTGTCAATTCTGTATCTTGACACTAAAATCATTATTTTTTAAAGTTGGTCAGCTTTTTACGGAGGAAGTTACGGTTAAGATGTAATAATAGCCATTATTTCAGGAGTAGACATATCTAGGCATTAGCTGTCTTGATACAGAATGTTGATATGTGGTAAAATAATGAAAAACCAGCTACATCCTTTGATGTATATGATTATACAGCATTTTGCTAACTATTCCATAGCATTTGTGCCAGTGGATCAATAATCCAGTGTAAATTATGCAGAATATCCAAAACGTATACTTATCATCTATGTCTCTCACGTCTTAAGTATCAGGTAAACGTGTATAGCTATGTGTCACACTAGCACCATGTTTTATTACTGGAGCACTTAGAAGACGTAATATAACTACTACATACACTGCACACGGCGTGCTTGCCATTTTATGCCTACTGCTCCGTTCTTCCCAATAAAACCATTAGGACCGTCTATTTGCTAAAGAAAAGCTAGAAACAAACAATTCAGAGTTTCAAATAACTTCCGGGAATTCAGCCAGGTAACACTTTCAGCGATCGCTCATATCTCGGCGGGAGGACACCCCGCCATTTTCAAGGCAAACTGTTTGCTCCATATACAGTTTGCCTTGAAAACGGCGGGGTGTTCTCCCGCCGAAATATCGGCGGTCGCTGAAAGTGTTACCTGGCTGAATTCCCGGAAGTTATTTGAAAGTTGTATACGCCAGGAGAAACTCAGGTCTCACCATTCAGAGTTTCAAAAACAATAATTTTTCCATGCATTTCACATGCACTTGTACTACATTGGGGTACAAAGTTAAAGCAACAAACCTCTCTTTCCCCGTCCTGTGCCTAATTCACAATAAAATCATACAAACTGTCAACTAGATGTCTGTACGATCGTGTTCTGCACGGAAGATGGCATTCCAGTCAACTGATAACCAAGCCAACGATGACGTCACGAAACCGTTGAAACGAGGTAGTGTTTGCTGGGTAGCTCTACTTCCACAGCCGCTGTGTACTCAATCAGAGATGGTGCAGTATGGCACAGAGAAGATGCCAAGCAGACTCTCTGCGGTGGAGGACCCCAGAAAGAAAGGAAGCAGGACAGTCGTAAACTGATTTGGCCCAATGGCTTAATGTGAATCGTTCTGTTGTTCTTCCGACGCGGCAGGGCCGACCACGTGGGGGATTTCCCTAAATAGCTTCAGGCAAATGCCCGGATGGTTCCTTTGAAAGGGCACGGCCGACTTCCTTCCCGAGTCGATGAGGCCAATGACCTCGCTGTTTGGTCTCCTCCCCTAAACAACCCGTGTCCGACTACGTGTGACTTCAGAAGAGAGCACAGTTATCTGGCTGTAAGGGCACGACAGTACCGCCTTAGCACTGCACAGCAACTGGCATCTGAGCTCGCAACATCCACTGGACGTGTTGTATCGAGCCAAACGACGCTTAGAAGGCTTCAGCAGAGAGGCCTTTATTGTCAGACCTCTGACTATTCACAGAAGAGAACATCTAGAGTGGAGTCATCTACGTGCCATCTGGACTGTTGATCAGCGGGCCAATGTTGTTTTCACAGATGAATCCCACTTTAGTCTGGAGAGTGATTCTTGATGGATTCGCATCTGGAGGGAACATGGAATACGATTTCGGGACCCAAACATCGCGGAAAGAGACTGGTACCGAGGAGAATCGCTAATGGTGTGGGCAGCGATTATATTTATCGCTCGAACCACTCTTCATGAAATTGTACCGGTGGATCGGCAAAGTTTCGCTGCTGTCTGGTAAAGTGACAAGTTCTTGGGACTTCATCTACCGTTGTTATGAAGTGCTGTGGGTCCAGACATCGTATTGATGGATAATAATGCTCAGCCTCATAGAGCACGGGTTTTTGATGTTTTCTTCGAAACGGAGGATATTGCACGCAAACGTGGCCTGTTCGTTCTCCCGATTTGAACCCGATAGATCATGTCTGGGATGCACTAGGGAGATGGCTTGCATCAAGTCAGTATCCACCAACCACTCTCCAAGACTGCGAGCAGCTCTGCAGGACGAATTGGCGTTATTGCCTCGACAAGTGACTGATGATATCATTCACAGCACGCTCCATAGCTGTCGGTCCTGTATTGCTGCCAGGGGTGGTCACGCCTCATACTGATCACATTAACCCGTTGTCGGAATGTGTACGCAAACCGTTAAGTTGGAAAAAACGAAGAATATTTTGCGTGTTGCAGTTGTTTAAGTTCTGTATTCTTTACATTGTTTCTATTTTCCTATCATCTGTTTGTACTGTTCTGTGTCATAATAAAAGCAACCTTGCAAAATTTCTCTTTGTTGCTTTAATTTTGGACATCAATGTATGTAACGAGTATGAAACACGCTGCCTGCGTGTTTCGCTTCTGCCGCCCAGAGTCCTCTGATACGATGTGAGTAAAAAACGCTGCCCTGACACGGGCTGACTGATGTGCCGTGCTTACCCAGACTGCGGCTGGTGCAGCCTCACTTGCACTGCAGTCATGTAGCGACACTTGTAGCGAGCGTAGGACGGCCTCTGAGGAGAGGTGGGTCTCTGTACACAGTCAACAATGTGGTGACGCTGTCACATTTACGCATACACCGCTAAGTGTACTCTGTGTGGACCGTGGAAGAGGCCTTCCCACTTTTTTTTGTTTTGTTTTTGTAACAAGTAAAGCCTCCGCAGGGGACACCGCCTTAGCGTAGCACTGTCCGTGCGGGCGGAGAGGTCTGCGTGCTCCGAATCCGGAGTGCTATGCCAGCAGTAGCATAACTACCAGGAGGTTCACCTAAGCAGGACAGGCAAAAGGGGAAGAGTCAGATAAAGCGTACCCCACAACGACGTATCGCTTCCCTTTCCTATCCCAAACCTGTCCCCACCATTTCCTTTTTCGTGTCATTCCATGGTATACGTGCAAAAGGGCAGGAAGACCTCTACAGGCGTGGAAAAGCCAATCTTTCTACGGGAGAAAACGCCAAATGAAAAATTCTGGTCCACCAGCTTGGGGGTCGACGACGGGCTACCAACCCGTCCTGAAAAAAATAATCACCGGTACGAGCATCTCAGAAGAGCCTTGGATAGGACTGATCTCTGTAAAACGACCTGAGTAAGAACAAAGACTACTGAAGGAAATACAACTAGGGACCTGGACCATCAGAAGCCTATGCCAGCCTGGGGCAGCAAAATGCGTAGTAAAGGAAGCAGATAAGTATGAAATAGATCTTCTGGCTCTGCAAGAGACAAGGTGGACAGAAACCGGAGCTACAGGAATGGAAAACTATATCATATTTCATGGAGCCTCAGAAGCAAACCACTCACTAGGAACTGGTTTAGTAGTGAAGAAATCACTCTGTACCACTCTCACAGATTTTAAATCAATCAACTCCAGAATCTCACTCTTAACCTTAGACACAGGAAAACACAAACTCACATACATAAATTGTCTTGCCCCAACCGAAGAAAGATATGACATCAAAGAATGTATTTTCTACGAGGAATTAGAAACGGTTTTAGACAATGTACCAAGTGAACATTACAAAATTATCCTTGTAGATTTTAATGCGAAAATAGGGAAAGAAGCATCCTTCATGGGGACCATCGGAAAGCACAGTTTACATGATGTGAGCAGTGATAACGGCACTAGGTTGGTTAGCTTTGCGACTGCAAAAGAGTTGTTTATAAGTAAGACAGTGAACGAAATTGACCACCTAATTGTACAGACGAGAATAAAGAAGTGGATACAAAATGTCCAAACAGCAAGAGGTGCGGAATGTGGATCAAAACACTTCCTTGCTAGGGGAAGGTTCAAATGGCTCTGAGCACTATGGGACTTAACTGCTGTGGTCATCAGTCCCCTAGAACTTAGGACTACTTAAACCTAACTAACCTAAGAACATCACACACATCCATGTCCGAAGCAGGAATCGAACTTGCGACGTAGAAGTCGCGCGGTTCCAAACTGTAGCGCCTAGAACCACTCGGCCACTCCGGCCGGCGTCAGGGGAAGGATGAAAACAATATGGAGAGCCAGGAAGTGCATAAGAATGCAAAGAGTCACTCGATATGACCAGGGGAGTCTGAATAAAGATAATATAATTCAAGATAGCACTGACAAACCGTTCTGAGGTTTTCAATGAAGAGAAAGGAGATACTGTGGTACATCATAACTGGAAGGCGATTGCAGAGACCATCAAAGAAACAGCCCAAGAAGTAATCCCAAAGCGAACTAAGGGAAAAAGAGTGTGGTTCGTTGAGGTGTGTGAGGAGAGACAACGGCCCAAACTACTGTGGATACAAAGTAATATGCAGGAAGAAAAAAATAAAAGTTCGAAGAAATACGACGGCAGACACAAGTCACATTGAGGAAAGCAAAGAGAAAATACGTATAAGGTATCATGGAGGAACTCAACAAGACTTTCATGGAAACAGGTATAAACAACTTTATAGAAAAGTGAAAAGTTTTAAAGGAGGGACATACCAGCAAAACAAATTCATAAAAGATGCCAATGTAAGAACATTAACACAAGATCAAAAAATTTGGAAAAGGTGGGTGGAATACTTCAGAGGATTACTAAACTCTGATGAACCAACCGAACTCGAGTTTGATGACCCAGTAACAGTAAACCCGGAATGCCCTCCACCCACTATTGAAGAGATAAGGAACCAGATAAGAAACATTAAGAGTGGTAGAAGTCCAGGAGAGGACGGAATTCCCGCTGAACTTCTCAAGGCTGGAGACGAAATCCTCTGTTTCAAAATCTACAAGCTAATAGAGCAAATTTGGGCAAAACATGAAATACCAGAGGAATGGAAGGAAGCTGTGATATGCCCCATATATAAAAAGGAAGATAAATCAGTACGTGACAACTATAGGGGCATAGCGCTACACAACATCTGTTATAACATCTTCTCTAACTGCCTATTTGCACGAATAAAACCTCTAGCAACAGACATAATTGGCGAATACCAAGGAGGTCTTCAAGCAGACGATCAACTACGACCACATTTTTGTCCTAAAACAGGTCTGTGAAAAATGTACGAATACGGCCGAGAGCTACATCTCCTGTTTGTAGACTTCAAGAAGGCGACAGTATACATAGACCTAGCGTGATCAGAACTATGACAGAGTTGCTACGCCAAAAAAATTGGTCAAACTGGTAGAGGTATGCCTAAATGACACAAAACGTAAAGTTAAGGTAGGCAATAAAATGACAGAAAGCTTCCAAGTTGTAACAGGACTACGCCAAGGAGATGGGCTATCACCTTCCTCTTCAATCTGGCACTTGAGAAGGTAATGCGGGATTTCAACAAAGAAAACTCCGAGAGCACTCTAATTAGCAATGAACACATTACATATCTGGCCTATGCAGACGGCATTGCGCTATTAGCATGCACACAAGAAAGTCTTATAAGACGTATCCAGGCTTTGGAGTTATTGGAAACAAGGATCGGTCTACAAATTAGCTCTGAAAAGACTGAATATATGATCATAGGAAGAAAGATCCAAAACTCTAAAGGATTTAATTGTGAACCATACCAGCTGTAAACATGTGAAAGAGTTCAAACATCATGGCTCAATTTTTACAGAAGAGACATCAACTAAAGCAGAGATAAAAGCACGACTGCAGGCGGAAAACAGATGTTATCACTCTCCAGACCCTATATTAAAATGTAGAAGTGTCTCTCAACAGCTAAAGTTACGATTGTATAAGACACTAATAATACCTGGAGCACTCGAAAACAACACCTTAACCGACAGCTTACATTTGAAAGGCAGGTTCTCAGGAAAATATTTGGACCAGTCCGAGATCAGATTACTGGAGAATGGAGAAGACGCCATAACACAGATTTAGAAGAGCTGTACAAGGAGCCTAACATCTTGGGAGTTATGAGAAGTAAAAGACTGCAATGGGCTGGACATATAGAATGGAGGCAACAAGGTGGCCCAAAATTGTAAGGGACTGGATCCCGTCAGGCAGCAGACCAGTGGTTAGAAAGAGATGGATCGATGGAGTGAGAGAAGACTTGTTGCAGCTTGGAGTCACGGAAAACTGGAGACAGATAGCAGAAGACAGAGACAGATGGAAAGCTCTAACTGTAGTGGTCCACTGGGCCTGATGGCGTGAATGAATGTAACAAGTAGAGACGTAGTTGTTCCCCACTTTTCGACTACACCAGGTGGTGCAGTGTGACCACATAAAAAAACGCCTACAGTGATTCTTAAACGTTGAACCATGGTCTGTCAGTGTAGTTTGTTTCTGTACTCCCACAACGTAATTCAGCGATGTCTCGTGCGTGAACTGCAGCATACTTTTTTTAACTTAATAATACTACATATGTCTTAAGAAACGTTCCTACGTAAATAGACTATGATATCTCATTTGGATTTTTCTTTAATTTTCTGGCTTTTTTTCACTGGGTTATGTCCACTGAAATGTTGTAGAGGTGGACTTCATATATCAACCATCTTGTGCAGCCATGTTTTGATTGTGGCAACCATATTGATTCATAAATTATAGTGATAAAGATAATGGTGACATAAATATATAGGTTGCCGTCTTTGGCCATACATTATAACGATAAAGACTCTGGTAAGCTAATTGGATAGTAAATTATAGCAATAAGGGTCTTAAATATACATGGGAAATGTAGCATCCACTCAGGCCATATCAACATGTCTCAGCCAATAACACAACCCTCATCTCACATCTTGAATTACCCACCATTTATACATAAGACAATTGGCCAAGAGCTGGAACAGTGGATAGGGCAGGGTGGGGGCCTGGTAACAATGCAGGATGTGCTCATACAGAGAATATCTCATTACTAGCAAAAGATTATCAGCGATCCTTAAATTTAACAATGTCATTATCTGTACAGTCCAACCCATCCCTAAGAACGGAATTCCACAATTACCTTATGATTATGGGCCAGTCAGTATCTCACCTGCTGTACCTAAAGCCTTGGTAGATACTGTTCCTAGCCAGCCACCTTAACACTTTCCCACACTCAGCTAATATCACAAACATCAGTCGGCTTTTTGTAAACACCATAGCACAAATACTGCACTAGTGAAAGAAGCTGACGACCTGAAATGTGCGATAGGCAACCGTGAGACCATGATATCGACATTACAAGATTTCAGCAAAGCATTGGATACCGTCGACTTCGGCATACTGCTCACAAAACCCAATGGCGAAAACTTTCAGGTAATACACTGAAATGGTTTAAAAGCTACTTCAGATACAGATGTTTGTTTTCTGTGGGAATGAAAATTTGGACTGAAAAGATTTTCTCTGAGAAGTGACACTGGAGTCAATTCACGGCGAAATATTTTTCCTGTTGTATGTTTATGATAGCTCATCTGTTGTGTCCTCCTGTAAATATTATTTTCATCTTGACAGCCTCCAGTTTTACTTACGTGCAAGACTAGAAGATATCAATACTGGCATCGTCCGGATGAATGATTATCAGTCTTCAGTTTTCAGGTTAGTACCAAACCCGGGCCTTACTCGACATGTCACAAAAGAGCAAGTAATTTTAGTATCCCACCAGAAATTTATTAATTATTAATTCTGTGAACAACTGCCTTCTGTTTTTCTCAGTGGTATTACAGTATTTTATCAGATGAACTTAGGTGTAACTTCGATCATCAAATCACACTTTAAAGGCTTCCTTATAATGCCTTTTTTGTGCACCAAGGTCTTTCATTGAAAAATGTTATTTATTTGTATATACTACAGCAATTTTTTTTTAATTATCTACCTCTCTGCGGCGGAATGCACGCTTTTATTTCCTTTTTTACCGTTTTTCATCTTGTCTATATAAAAACCCAATGTCCTGATTGACTGACTTATCATCGCTCAGTCCAAATCGCTAGGGACAGAAATTTTAAATTTGGAGAAGGCATGGATCTTATACAGTAGGCGTCGTTTAAAAACGGATTTTTCGAAATTCCAACCAAGTGGGTGAAATAAGGGATGAATATTTTTTTCGAAAAAATTCGCTATTAAGGAAATTTTGAAGCTAGACCTACGCAAATTGGTATTTGGTTTCTCGATTAGAAATAAAGAAACACATGTTTCAACATTTTTGGAAAATCCTATGAGGACAAATAGTGGGTGAAAGCCTTTTTAAAAAATATATCATTATTAAAGACATATTAAAATATTTTTAAAGCAACGTCTATGAACATTGGTAGTTGACTTCTCGGTTACAAATAAAAAAATAGGTGTTTCAGTGTTTCTGGAAATTCGACCCCTAAAGGAGTAAAATAAGGGATGAAAATTTTTAAGAAAACATTTCGTTACAGTTAAAAATATTAAACCTAAGTTTATGAAAATTGGTATTTCAGTTGAAACCTCCTGGCAGATTAAAGCTGAGTGCCGGACAGAGGCTCGAACTCGGGACCTTTGCCTTTCGCGGGCAAGTGCTCTACCAACTTTTTTTTTTTTTTTTTTTTTTTTCTTTCCAACTGAGCTACCCAACCACGACTCACAGCCCGTCCTCACAGCTTTACTTCCGCCAGTCCTTTCTTTCAGGAGAGCTATTTCTGCAAGGTTCGCAGGAGAGTTTCTGTAAAGTTTGGAAAGTAGGAAAGTAGGAGACGAGGTACTGGCGGAAGTAAAACTTTGAGGACGTGGCGTGAGTCGTGGTTGGGTAGCTCAGCTGGTAGAGCACATGCCCGCGAAAGGCAAAGGTCGCGAGTTCGAGTTTCGATCCAGCACACAGTTTTAATCTGCAGGAAGCTTCATATCAGCGCACACTCCGCTGCAGAGTGAAAATCTCATTCTGGTATTTCAGTTCTCGGTCAGATATAAGAAAATATTTGTTAGGGGATGAAAGTTACTAAGGAAATATCTCCACAAGAACGCAAAAAGTATGATTAACAAAAACTTCAGCTTCCAGCTACCAGAATCGATTTCTAATCAGAAGTACATTCGGAAAAGACCATGTTTACATGGCCTTAATTAGCGTGAAAAGCATAGAAGGTGTTGCAATGTGTGAACAATATGCAAATTCGATTAAATGAAAATAAAATAAATCTCTGCAGGCCATACAGTCTAAGCGATCAAAGCAGCGGCTGCTAAGCTAGTTTTTAAATGTTAATCAAGATTCTGTGAACAGTGTAGTGACTCGTTCTATCTTCGAGTATAGTGGAGATTCATATCAGCCCCTTACCGACTAGTACATCAGACCACCACAATTGTTCCGCCTCAAAACTTCAGGCAAGTAGTAACAGGCTTCTCCACTTCCAAAACGCACCCAAATATTCCAGTATAATCTGATGGACTGACACTATTGGTAGAACGGCTGTGAAAGGGGTTGTCGAGGTCATGACTTTTCTTTTGCCCTTTCCGCAGTGGTTCTCTGAGCGTTCTTCTCGGGGTACTGTTTTATGAAACATTATAACTATATTCCTCGCCCACATTCGAATCCGAAGCTTTGCCTTTCTCGACAGGCTTAGTTTATATGAGTTTGGCCCATGAAAGGGAAAGATCTGGTATATAATCGGTAACAGACCTCAAATCGTATGCAAATTTCGTTACAATTATTTTCCGCTGTTGGATCAAAGATTCAAACTTCGTGGTGATACTTTTTTTAGAAAGTTGAATGCAAGATAATGACTAACTCCATAACTCTGCAGAAATGTAAAATCTCTGTAGCATAATAGCTGGAGGAATGTTTGGATGTAACGTGTCGCAGACATCGGCGTTGTCAGGTGCAGAGCACAGGCACGGTTTGACGAGGATGTGGAGTGTACTCGCTGAACGGAGGAACCGTTCCACCCATTTCCTTCGAGTGATTCAGTGATTACCTGGACGCCACAAACGAAGGTGGCTGGTGAAGAATTAAATGACTTTCCAAAAAATGGATTCTTCATACCAAAACGAGAGCAAAAGTTTAGTATTGAGAAGGCGTTATAAATGTCGTCATAAACAGTCTAAAAAGATTGTAAGACTGTTTCAGGGTAGGTTGTGCTGAGATATAACTATTCAGAAAAAAATTCGATACTTTGCTCCGTTTCCAAGTTAATTAGTGCTGAAGCCCATCAGGCCGGTGCGTGCGTAAATTCAAATGACCCGCCAGAGTTTGTGTCGCTAAACGTGTTCTTCGTCTGGATTCCTAAAACCTGGCAAGAGACCGATACGAAACTTGTTCATGACACTCTAGCAAAAATCGAATCCGAGTCAAAGGCTGAGCAGTCTCGCACGCTATCGACTACGTTACGAGAACAATTGACACTATATATCTGGCGCGACACTTGAATTTGCACCCGCAACGGCCTGATTGGCGAACGTCAATGTTAACTAACTCGGAAACGGCCCTGCAACACCCTTAAAATCTTTTCAGACTGATGCTAACCACTCTGTACATTATAATTTCCTTATTCATCCTTGGTTGTCATCTCTCATACATACTGTTTAGAATTCTATAATCTCATACAAATTTATCAAATATGCTCAAAATGTCCTAAATGCTTCAACATAAGCATCTTGTCAGCCTACAGACGGCCATAACCTTTCAGAGAGCGCCAAATGTTATCGAAAAATTCCCACAGTTCCATTATAAGTTGATAAATCATTTCTGTTTATGAAATGTACGTTTCATAAATTACAATCTTCTAAGTGACCCCGTAGTTAAAATCGCTTAGGCGAGCGTGTAAGCTGCATAACTTTAGAATTGCCCTATCCATCTTTTATGGCAGACATCGACCAAGTCGTCTCAAATTATGCAAGTAAAACGTACTGGAAGAAGCCTAAACGTCGTGATGCCTCCACGTAAAGAGGCTCATCATTATTTGGCTATGACTGCTAATCAAATTACGGTCATGTGGCTTATTTCACAAATTTGTGGTTGGCTTGATGAACATAACTCAGTGCATTATACCGGACGGAAAATGTTTTGCAGAAACAAAAGCAGCATCGGTTGTGTCTCAAGGAAGTAGAACAGGACCTCTAACGTCCTCAAACCCATAAATTGGTTATCAGTTAGGATCAGCAGTGCTAGAAGATGGTTCGTTGACGATATAGCGAAGCTGTTGCCTACAGGAAAGTTTCGTCGTTTGAAGATCGTAACGCAATGCAGAAAAAGCTGGTTAAATTTTCACGTGGTGCACTGACTGGCAGCTCTCTTTAAATCTGAATAAACACAAGTTAATGCTCATAAGAAAGAGTAACAGCGTGATAGTATCTCATGACAAAATCAGTACCGTAGTGAACATCATGATCATGTAACATCGTATAAGTTGAAACTTCCCCTTTCAACAATTTTACATACGACTGTGCTTAACCTGACACACAATATTTTGTTAGCGCAACGCAATCTGACTCAATAATTCGTACAAAAGAATGGGCCCTGACTAACATTAACCTATACCTTTCACAAATCACTTACCTCACAAAAATCTTCGCTGCTCAAGCTACTGCAATACAGCCAGCGCCACTACTGCCAGCTAAATAAAAGATTCAAACTACTGAAGGCACTAACTACTGATAGGGATAGTTAGCAAATGAAAGATATTAATAGAGAACAAACAATGTATTTACCTTAATATCATCACAAGTCATAATATATATATCAGTTCATGACAAATTGCAAACCTCCGCCATCTCTCTCCCCACATCCACCACTGCTGGCGGCTCACCTCCAACTGCGCAACGCTACGCGCTGTTCACAGCCAGCTGCCTAACACTACAATGGCAGACAACAATGCAAACTAGCCACAGACTGCACACAGCACAGCCAGTGATTTTCATATTGAGCGCTACGTAACGTTGCCAATAAGAAAACATAAACAGCCTACTTACATAGAGAAAACATAAACAGCCTACTTACATAGCCCCCATGCTCCCCACAAAAATTTTACAAAATATTTTTTGGGCAGTGGCCAATAATGATTTGATAAAATTTTTCATAATTACAATAATAAACATGTCAAATGCACACACTTATTGATACAATGTTGGTCAAAAGCTAAAATTTTCTCACAGTCCATAAAGACAGTCCTAATCGTACATAACAGTAGAATAGCAGTGTTTTTTCTCAAAGTCTGAGCAGTAAAAGAAAATGCACACGGAAGTAGTGGATTTCCATGCAGTCTTGAAGAAGTAGTGTTGTCCTTCCAATGGAAAGACAGTGCTGACTCTTGATATGCATACAGGTAATGGGCCACAACAGAGCAAACCCACAGCAGAGTCAGTCGAAATTTTGAAGAGTATTGGTAGGTAGGTCATCACAGAGCAGACCCACTGTAGTCCTGGTAGAGATTACGGTATTGGTGGGCCACCAGAGGTGCAGACCCACTGCAGTCCTTGTAGAAATAATGGTATTGGTGTGTCATCAAAGATGCAGACCCACTGTAGTCCTTGTAGAAATAATGGCGTTGGTGGGTCATCATAGATGCAGACCCACTGTAGTCCTTGTAGAGACGGCCAGCAGCCATCTGTTGCAAATGTGCAGGTGCACAATCACCATCGAAGAGTCTTGCAGAGAATATAGCAAGTCCATAAACCACCACTTGTGCACTCACAACGTTTTTGGAATTGTCCTTAGAACCAGCAATGCTGTTATCCAGTCCCTTGCTGAATTATTAACACACGTGCAAACACTATCAGTCCCTACTTCTCACATATTGTCCATGTACTATGACCAACAGAAACGTGTGCAGTGAAATGTTACTTAATTTGAAGAACTGGTAACAATTACAATTTTATAACATGAGAATACAATAACAAAGGTACACAATACATCATTAAAAACATAACAATATAGATAACATTTGTAGTAATAGGGGCTTTACAAAAGAATAGAAATAGACATATACGTCAGTGTTACAAAAATTGTGACATAAGTACATACATAAAATAATGAGAATAGTTTTCGGAACATTAATTTCACACATGAACATTGAAACAGAACAGAATTGTAAACAACTTTACAAAGAAAATAACATATTATTAATGCAACTTATATTTGAGGATAACAGTATTCCTCCTCATAGTGAATATAGCTTAGTATTAGAAGAGAAAAAAATTCTATGAAACAGTACACAGAGACAGGAAGAAAACAAATACTCAAGGGTACACAAACACATAGTGGGATAACACCAATAGGAAAGGACAGGGTTCGTTTTCAGTGTAACATTTGGTACTGCAGTCCAACCCAAAACTTCATATATCTTTCCTCTTATTTCATCCTTTGTTTCCACCAAAAAAAATTCTATCTAAGCATGCTTTCTGTATTTATATGTTCACACATTTCTTACCTCAACATTTATTTCCAAGAAAATCCTACCTAAACCTGTTTTCTCAATGCATTTCTTCCAATTCATCGCAACTCATTCTCTTAGAGGCTACCCCCTCTTAAGCTAACTTAAATCTACTGAGCTCAGATGCTAAACTAAGGGACGAGGCAATGCAGCAGCACAAAATAAGTAACACAAACAGCAATGACCAAAAAATTGGAAAATTGCAAAGCAAGCTACAGTAAATCTAAATTACCAAGCAATGCAACATTACAACTAATATGAGCCAATGTGCAGCAACAAAAAAATAAATCTGGCTTAGCAGAGTAACACAAATTAAAGTTCAGTAGCACTATGCCTGGCAAACAGCAGCTTATATCTAAACATGACATAGCTCAAGCAGAAAAAATAGTACACTAAAGATAACAATGCAGATAAGGGAAATGTATAATCACATCTTAATGTCTAAGTAATTAAAGTGGTGCACCATAACAACTTATTGTAAAAAAAATATTACCATGTACTTGAAAAGAAAATTATGTGTTACTGTTACTACTTCCTTCTTATTGTTCTTTCCTTTCCAAGTGCTCCTTTTTTAAAGAATGTGGATCATAAAATAATTATTTAATAGATCTGTTGACAGAAAGTGTTCACATTAGCAAATGCATTTCATTTTATAAAAGCAATGCTGCAACACAGCTGGAAACCAGATATTTAATGAAATAAGCAACTATGAAAAGCAAAGCATAAAAATATCATTCAATAATCATGTGGCATTTCGTAAGTCAGTAGCACTCAACTCTCGGAGAAAGACACTTGTCATAATCAGGTGTGCAGATGTAGGAATATTTCCCATCAATTCATAAGCATTTCAATAATTAGCACAAAGTGCGAGTAATCATATGTTTTCAAGTAACGAGGGTGTCGCATTAGCGATGAAAGGCACACCCTAATGGCTTGTTCTCCAGGTGTTTTCCTGTGCTCTGAAAGGCACGCGCTAATGGCTTTTTCTCCAGGCGTCTGACACAGCTGGGTGCCCACGACGCATTATGTGTAGGTGGTCCGTTAACTTTCTTACGGAAATATTTACGACAGCAGTTTCCGCTACAGAGACAGTCGCATATAAAGATATTTCACAGGTCAAGAATTTGCGTTACAAATCTGTAGAAACAAAATGCTATTGATATAACAGTGTCCAAAAAAAATTTTCGTCTGCATTGTAATACATTCACGAATATACACACACATTTCATAACTCTTAAAGTACGTTTCTTGGTTTCCACCATCCTTTTCATAAATCAGAGTCCCTAAACACTACTCATTATTCCTTACCTCATTATACATATACCTATTCGTCGACACTTCTTCAATATTTCATCATGAGAAATACGTAGCATAATAAACATTCCTCAACAACATAATACACATCGTCGCCGTAATAATATCATCATAACACCTCAGTCAAATCTCAAAATCGTCGTAACTTCCTCCAATAATTTCCAAGCCTAAAAAAAATTCTCTGCTCATGTCAAAAGTGTCAGCTGCCTCAAACGTACTTTAAAAATCATGAATCCATACCAAATACATCATTCAAAGCTCTCATAGTATCACAATGGTTCCAAAAAAAAATATGAACAGTTTACAAAGTACAGACAAAATACAGTTTCATAAGTGTGAAGTTATCCAACTGTGTAATTACGTAAACATCTGTCACTGATATAGTAAAATAAATGTTTGTCTCTCTCAGTTAAATGATCAGATAGCTGTGTAATTTGTGTGTTAGAGAAATATGGTACCGATGTGTAAAGTTGTATAAGCAAATACCATATTAGCTAGGGTTCCTTGTGGTTGCCACACACATGGTACACAAAGTAGGCATGTACCCCCCTGAGGATTAATGTAATTATACCCTCAGGTGTTACAGATTACACCAATGGAATGAAATATATCACGGAAAACTTTCTTTGTAATTCAAAAATCTTTAAAAATAAATGTTTTAAGTACAAAATTAATCACTGAAATGCGTGTCCTGTAGCGCTAAATGTGCATATTGTTGTAAGATAATCTGTGTGAAAGTGTCGTAGTTATTTTCCTCCAAAAGCTAAGTTCTGCAGAAGCCAATGTACTTACCTCATGATAAACAAAAGTGAAATGCTTTGCGTAGAGATATCTTAGTTATTACGCTTATTGTTGTGATGATGAAAGTACTGTGCTGTAACGTATTGTTGTGCTATGGAAAAGGCTGTCTCCTTGTAGCTATACCACAAAAGTTACTAATAAAACGTGTTTTGATTTCCAGAAGAATTCAGAAAACTGTGCAGATATAAAACAGATACACCGCAAAAGCAACATTGTAAACTGTCACTCATTAGTAGCGTCGTGATAAAAATCGTGTAGCTGTCACATAAACTAACCTCTGTGTCATCTGGTATCTCTCAGAAAGCACTTTAAATTCAGAATGTATTTTCAAATAAACCAAAATGTTGCATCAAAATCTCATTAGCAGTACTGGTAAATGTTCTAAGTATGTGAGCCTTATAGTCGTTACGTAATCGTGCAACTAACAAGCAAGAATGTACAAATACAACACTGTGTCATCTGTTCACTACAACAATGCATTCGTAATTTCTGTTTAAAAATGTTCCCTAGGTTCTAGACTGGATATTTAACTTCAAACATAGTTGTATGTTAACAGTTTCTTAAGTGTGACACAGCATACTAGTAATGTGAAGCGAAAAATTTTATGACAAAGACTAAATTAAAATGCAGATTATCTTTCAATAAACGGTTTTACATGTGAAATGTGGTACAATCTTTTACTCTTCAAAGTACTCAGAATTTCAGCTTGAACGCAATTATCATGCAGTATACGTCGGTAAAGAATACTGGAATTTTTCACAGGGTTAGCGTCAATGTTATTTTTCTCTGAGCCAGCCGGCGCAGGTGGCTGCCTGCGGTGCGGGTCATTGTCTGTTTCTTTGTTGGCGCGCGTCGTTACTGGGATTAGGAGGTCTAATTTCCACAAATTCGGCTTGCCGAGAGGGCCCTGCTCTGTTTGAATCCCGCCAGTTCTGATGCAATTCAGGTCTGTCGTTACGATCATATCGTCTGTCGTCATGTCGGTAGATTCCATAGTTTCTTTCTTGTCGGTCACATGGTGGAGAATTTCTCCCTGAATCGTAACTGCGCGCTGGTCCGTTGCGTCTAAAGTTATTCTGTCTCCCTTGATAGTATTTATTTTGGTTCCCATATTGTCTGTTTCTCTTATTGTCTCTGTGATAGTCATTACCACGGAGAGGTGATCTTTCCCTGTAGTTATTACTACTCTGCCAACGGTTGTCATACGGGTGGTGTCTGTTTTGGTCACGATTTGTGTTGTGAGAATAGCCTTGTCGTGTAAAGTTATTACTTCTTTCATCGCGGAATTGCGACGGATGTGACCCGTAATTGCTGTGTTCCTGGTTTCGCGTTCCGCGATTGTCAGTGTCAATTTCTAATTCTTGTAAGAGTCCCTGAAATGCTTCAATGTCGTCTTTGCAACGTCCTGCCAAAATAATAAGTCGTAAATGTTCAGGCAGTTTGATTAAGCAAATGCGGATGAGTTCTGAGGGGCTGTATGGGTTTGAAAGATACTGATTCTTATGCAACATGTCTTCAAAATATTTCATAAGACTGGAAAATTCAGATTGTTCGAAACGTTTCATCATTATGATGCTATGTTTTACACGGTCTTGTGTGGCTTGAGACCAATATGCTGAGAGGAAGGCATGGTAAAACTCTCCTTCACTGTGGCAATCGTGAATTACCGATCGCATTCTTACAGCTGGTTCATTCTCCAAGTAGCCACACATAAATTCTAATCTGTGTTCTAACGACCAGTTGGGAGGAAAACAATGAGAGAATTGATGGAGCCATGCTTGTGGATGAATGTCGTTGCCAGAATTCTTAAATGTTTTGAATTTACGTGTAGTAATGAACAGCTTATAGTCAAAATCGTCATGTCGGCGAGTCGCATGTCGGTCATTGTTACTTCGTTTCGGCGGTTCCATCTCAAAATCCAATGCGCCTTGCCAATTTCTTTCACAATTTCCGAAGTGCCCTGTGTTGTTATTTTGTGTCTGTTCCGTATTTGTATGTCCCTCTTCCCGTATTGGGGCGCGAGTGTCCTCTAAAATACGTAATTCTTGTACTACTTGTGCCAACTGATCTTGCACTTCCCGGATTTCTCTTTTGTACTGTGTATTGATTTGATTTTGATTTTGTTTGAATTTTCTAATTTGTTCATACTCTTCTGTGTCAGTGAAGGCTACAGGTGTTGTGTCATTCAGATCATCATCTACCTTTGTAGATAAGTTAGTGAACTGATCTGAAAGTTCGGCTACTTTATCCGATAGTGAAATCATTTCCTCTGTATGTTTTTCTGAACCAAGTTTCAGAGTGTCCATTTGTGTTGCAATCGTCTCTACTGTGACCTTTAAGTTTTCCTGAGTTTTTGCAAGTTGCGTAACCGAATCGGTAGATGCAACTGAGTCAATTTTAGCTTGCAAGGTGTTGTGATTTTCATGAAAAATAGTTTGCAGTTCTTTTATGGCTGCTTCATGATTCTGTAATGCATTTTCATGCCGCGAAAAAATAGGTTGGAAATGCTCACAAATTTGTGATTTTACGTCATTACAGACTTTTTGACACTTCGATTCAATGTTATGTAACTCACTAGTTAAATCTTCACGTGTTTGTTCAAGTGTGGTGTCTAACTTTTGAAGATTTTGTTCCATTGTGTCTAACTTTTTGAGATTTTGTTCCACTGTGTCTAACTGTTGCTGTGTTTGTCTCTGATTTTGTTCCATTTGTTGCATTAATTGCAATAATAATGTATTAGTGTCTGGAATCTGTTTCTCTACGCTTTTCGGCAGTGCATTTGCACCGACAACATTGACATTTTGACATGCAGAAAATGTGTCTTGACTTATTTGAGAAAACGGCGAGAACCCAAAACCTGAGTCTACAGTATTCGCAAAATTGTGTCCTGACATTCCCGATTCCTGAGGCAAGCTGTTGCCGACCGATCGATCGATAATGCGTCCCTCTTCACTAATTGTTTCACTGTCCACGCCATTGTTTGCCGCCTGCTCCATTTCCCTATGAACAGTTACCAAATTACTACTTTGAACATCAGCTAATTCATTACTCGGTGGCGCTAACACACTGCTTTCATTTTCACTGTCATTTCTCAGTTTACTTTGGAGCCTAGTATTACGTTTTTCACACGCCATTATTGTCACAGTATTTCACACGACAACACAGAAAAACACAATTTGAAGATCAAAAATAAGAGAACACATTAACATAGCACTGAAAATAATATCTAGTTAATTGCAAGCGCAGCTGCGAAATACTTGGTGCAAATCTACATGCATGCCACAACTGTTTTACTGTACAACAATGAAAAACTACAACTACAAAGGAAATTCTCTCTATGATTACGCGCTACCAATAAACAATAGCTACACCAATTACACAAACTACAAGAAAAAATCAGAAGATTCCAGTGAGGTATCCTCGGCTAAGGGTCGACATATGAAACTTCCCCTTTCAACAATTTTACATACGACTGTGCTTAACCTGACACACAATATTTTGTTAGCGCAACGCAATCTGACTTTCAATAATTCGTACAAAAGAATGGGCCCTGACTAACATTAACCTATACCTTTCACAAATCACTTACCTCACAAAAATCTTCGCTGCTCAAGCTACTGCAATACAGCGAGCGCCACTACTGCCAGCTAAATAAAAGATTCAAACTACTGAAGGCACTAACTACTGATAGGGATAGTTAGCAAATGAAAGATATTAATAGAGAACAAACAATGTATTTACCTTAATATCATCACAAGTCATAATATATATATCAGTTCATGACAAATTGCAAACCTCCGCCATCTCTCTCCCCACATCCACCACTGCTGGCGGCTCACCTCCAACTGCGCAACGCTACGCGCTGTTCACAGCCAGCTGCCTAACACTACAATGGCAGACAACAATGCAAACTAGCCACAGACTGCACACAGCACAGCCAGTGATTTTCATATTGAGCGCTACGTAACGTTGCCAATAAGAAAACATAAACAGCCTACTTACATAGAGAAAACATAAACAGCCTACTTACAAAGTGTTTATCGGTAGTACTAAGAAGCTATGGACCGATAACATAAAATCGGTGTTAGAGGAGGCGGGTGAAAAATTTGTCAGAAAATTTCTGGGAAGATGTAGTGTATGTGCAAATAAAATCTCATATGAGACGCTAGAGTGGCCAATTTTTTTTTGCGTTGTTGCAGTGTTTGGAGCTCTTATCATGTAGGTATAGCAATAGAAATCTAATGAATTCAGAGACGCGCTGAAGTGTAACGCAAGTGCACGGGGGTAGGGGTGTAAATGAGAATCCTTGTAAGAAATACAATGCACTTTACTTAGATACCGGTAGACAAAATTTAGAGAACCTGCATCCGAAAAAGACTGAGTGACCATTATTGTGCCACCATCGTACATATGGAATACGCATAATGACAGTAAGAGAGCTTAGAGAGTTTAAAGAGGCATACAGACAGTCATTTTTCTTTCGCTTGTCGTGGAAGTGGAATTGCGCAGAAAATCGAAAATATTGGTACGATGTATCCTCTATCAGGCACGGTACAGTGGGCTGCGGAATATACAGGATGTTAGGGGTAAGTGCAGACATTCTAATCATTGGTACCTCAATATGTACCCACTTCAGTCTGTCAGTTATTTTCTTCTGTGTGTCTAACACTCTTCCCGCAAACGTCACATAATTTACTACCTGATGTTTCCTTACGATCGTAACTGCGCAAGAAAGTGAACAATGACTGTCAGTACATACTAACCGTTTTGCGTCCACGACTGATGTGCTGCCTAGGGGAATATAAATATTAATGGCTTGCTCTTGCCTTATGTACTTGGAAGTACTAACCAACCTAAAAACATAGTACTTCTAATAGCAATAAGAGTTAGCCTGAAAATGAAGTAAATACAGATTTAGTGTTGTACAGCACACTGCGCTTAGACACCGACAAAAAATTCTGCACTTATACCCCTAACACCCTGCGTATGTAGACGTTCGAGGTTAACCCGCCCAGTCAGCCGTGCATGTTAGCACGCTGATTCCGGAATTCAGGGAGGGGCGCCGGTCTAGGTTCGCCCAGTGGAATAACGGCGAGGCCCGGTGTGCCCGCAAGCCTGGATGTTGTTTTTAGGTGGTTTCCCACACCCGAATAACAGAATAACCGGGTTAGTACCCACGTCCCGCCTCAGTTACATGATTCGCCAACTTTTCGAAAACTTTCTCACATCTTCACATGCGATAACAAATGAGATGCACAAATTCCATCTTGAGGGGGGGGGGGGGGGGATGAAGACAGGAAGGTCATCCGGCTATCCTCTAACACTAGCACTGCCGAGTCCAGTATAGCATGCCGACCTTGTGAAGATATTGGATAAGGCCCGGAAAAAGAAAGATGTTACACGTAAATGTTGACGTAGGTCATTGGAGATGGAGTACTAAGGCGTGTCGCGAAAAATAAAGAATTGTCGGCACGTTCTTTCCATAGGAAATACATCGGATTTCGACTTAATCAGTTTACGGTAACTGCCAAATCTAATACTGGGTGACCAGTCGAAGATTTGAATCCCGCCCCTGAAGATTACGTTGCAGATTTATTTAAATGTAACGAAAGGACACGAACTGGTATGTAAAGATGCACGGTCGCATTTTTCCTACCCATCTCAAGATATTCATAAGCAACCCCTGTCTGATCATCATCATCATCATCATCGCCACCATGGTCGTCAAACGAGAATACAGAGCCTGTGCTGCCATGCTTCGCATGTTTCGAGGAACAAAGCAACGAAATCAGGTGATAATTTTCGCTAAGGAAGTGGTCGATGAGTACGGATTGAGTTGTCATACAGGAAGACTAGCTGACAAGTGAAGCTATTGCTGTTGGTGAAACTTGTAGCAGACGTGCAGACATGCAAAACGTGTCCCGTGTCTGTGGAGTGTCTGGGTGGGCCAGACGCGAAGGCGGAGGCGGGCGATCTGGGTTACACACGCCTAGAGTTCCGGCTGCAGCGGCTGCGGACACTCCCAGAGTAGCCCCGCCCTGCTGCGCTACGGGCTGGTCGCAGGCAGAACCCCGCGCCGAGCCTTGGCCGCCGTAATTTACTGTCTGCTGCTCCACTTCTGTGATTATATACCACTGCCACTTTCATCGGCACCTCCACTGACAGCTAATAACCGTCGCTAACACTTTCTTACCCATCACGTAGACTATTGGATCACTCGACTGCGACAACCTGTCAACATCCAGTCAGACAGCCATTTACAGACCAGGTAGCGTCAAGACAAGTTGAAAATAACTCAACCGGGTGATTAAAATATCTGCACGGGTATGAACATACCTGTTGGTGAATGCGTGAGGGGCGATTCAAACGGCGATCACTAAGTCAGAACTAATCCAACATATGCTACACTGGATTGACTTCCAGGAAAACTGGAGGGAATGTAGGACGGAAAGAAGATCCTCCGGACTCAAACTAAATGGTTCTCTCTAGCAACGTGGTATTTACACTCTAAGACAAAAGCAAACGACGCACCATGAAAGAATTGTCCGAAAAGAGAAGGAAATAGGTAGATGTGATGTGCATGTACAGACAAATGCTTAAAATTTCTGAGAAAAATTGGATTATTTATTCAAGAGGAAGAGCTTCACAAAAAGAGCAGGTCATAACACGTTGGTCCCCATCTGGCCTTTATGCAAATAGTCATTCAGCTTGGCATTGGTTGACAGCATTGTAGGGTCTCACCCCTGAGGCATATCGTGCCAAATTCTGTCCATTTGGCGCAGATTATCAAAATCACGAAGTGGTTGGAAGGCTCTGCCCATAACGCTCCAAACGTTCTCAAATGAGGAGAGATCAGGCGAGCGTGAAAACACAAAGCAGAAACTCTAGTCTTGAGCGGGCGGACATTATTTTGCTAAAATTTAAATTCAGGATGGCTCGCCATGAAGGGCAGTATGTGCCGCTGTGCTGTAAGGGTGCTGCGGATGACAACCAAAGGGATCCTGCTATGAGAAGAAATGGCATTCCAGAGCTTTCCATGGCGTTCCAGACAGCGATGGAGTGCCAACCTGACGGTCGGCTGCCTGCGGGTTGACAACCAGGAATTATAGTCATTTCAGCAAGTTAATGCCCGCCCACACACGACGAGAGTTTTTATAGTTTGTCTTCAAGCCTGCCAAACCCTACCTTGGACAGCAAGATCGCGGGATCTCTTCCAAATTGGCATTTGGAGGATTATAGGTAAGACCCTCCAATCAGCTCGCGTTTTTGACGATCTAAGGCGCCAATTGGACAGAGTTTGACACGATATCCGTCTGGGAAGACCCAAAAAATCTATTAAGCTATGCCAAGGTGAATAATTGCTTGCGTTAGGACCGGAGTTACTGACTTAATCAGTTTGTGAAGCTCTTTCTCATGAATAGATCATACAATTTTTTCTAAAACTATAATCACTAGGTTCTGTATAGATGCACATCATATTTACCGATTCCCATCCCATTCGGATAATTCTTTCGTTCTGTGCAGGTTTTTTTTTAAATTTTTGTTGCTATATTTCTTTTCTGCACAATCTATTAGGAAGCTCATCTGCGTTGTTAATCTCTTCCTCCATACACACATTTAAATTTTATGCTAAATGAAGGGCGAAGGTGATAGAATGACACTGACGTAGGCTACTGTAAATCTACCTGCCTGTAATATATCTTTGTTGCTCAGCTTTCCATAAACGAAAAGAAATGTTTTTTTTCTGTTACACTTATCTGTGTTTCCACTATTTATGTCATACTTAGATCTAAATGCTGGCTTCTATTCTATATGTAATACCTCTTATAACACGCTTATCGTAATGAATGTAATTTAAATATACGTAGAACGCCTGATTAGACGGAAGAGAGCGTCTGATGGCAAAAAACTTACTGGGCTAAATATATCAATAACCAAATAAAAATAAATCAGTTTATCTGTTCCGAGTGGGGTTCCGTACAGGTGTACCTATTACGAACACCATCTTTGCAAAGCCGAATACCATATGTGCAATAAATTGCTTAATAATTAAGCACAAGAAAAATGGTGAATGCAAAATATTGACATTGGCGTGGGCTGCGTCAGCTACATCGTTAGTATTAAATCTTATATTATCCGAAAGATATCAAAGAAAAGTAGCTGACTAATTCACAGTTCGCTGAAGGGATAAACTGGTTTCTACTTGAACAGGTGAAAAAGACAGACGAAAACAGATGTGAAGGGGATCATTAGAGATGAAGCAGAAGCGCGGATTGGTCATGTGCTGCGCCAGAAACCGGACGAATTCATATCGAAGGAAACATCCCAGCGTTGACCTTGAGTAATTTAAGGGAATCACGGAAAACTTAAATTTGGATGACCGGGCAGGGATTTAAACCTTCGTTCTCCCGAATGCTAGTCCAGATTCTTACTATTGAGCAAGGAAAATTGAAGGCCAGGGAAAATATGTTAGCGTCTTAATCGTTCTGTTCAAGCTTCTTTTTTATGCTTCTAGTCATGCGCTAATGTTCGTAATCGTCCTGAAAGATCACATTAAGATCACTTCGCAGACAACTCTCTCAAAACTACATTTAGCTCTTCCGTTATGGACTTTCATATGAGTACATGAAATAATTTCAGTCAGATACGCTATCAGACGTGGTCTGTTTTTCTCATCCAAATGTTTAAATTTCTGTTTCAGAATTTTCGGTTAGTCTTTACAGGTTCATTGCAATATCAAATTCATTACACATGACGTTGATTTCAAGTTTTGAAAACAGAAAGAAATTTTTAATTCAAATTAATATAACTATCCCTTCTACAACAAATTTTACGACCTCGGTTGTGCGGAAGGAATTGTTTTAGATAAAGAAGTTTGGA
The DNA here is from genome assembly GCF_021461395.2 of Schistocerca americana. Taxonomy (NCBI): domain Eukaryota; kingdom Metazoa; phylum Arthropoda; class Insecta; order Orthoptera; family Acrididae; genus Schistocerca; species Schistocerca americana. Next base: position 39,613,485 of record NC_060124.1, read on the forward strand.
TGAGCTCGTTTTCCAGAAAATCGATTAAATTACTTCACCATTCATTTTGCTTAACATATCACTACATATTCTTACAAAGTCAGTTTCGAACTGTAGCGTATGTAATGGATTGACAGAGTTAAGTGATCTAGTTTACAGGTGCAAAAAGAAAACATTTTTAAAAATGGCATATGCTCCTGATGCAATTTCGCTTTCGTAAATTAAGGCAAATAATTTATTTTGCCCTATTGTCATAATGGAATTCTAGATCTAAAGACAAAGATGCAGCATTTATCTTTTTAACTTAGACTGAAATCGGACTGCAAATAATATCAGGAAGAGAAAAGCAACGTGTTTAAAGTTGGTGCTGTGATGTTCACTGAACCAACATGCTTGTGAGTTAGGTTGTGTCACCAGAATTTAATGGTACAAAAACCCAAACTTCTGAAATTTCCGTTGGCACGGGTGCAATATCGTAAGAACAATCTTCTGTAATCAGAAAACATTCCACTGTGTAAATCAGAATATTCTTTTGGACAAATTTAAACTTTATAAGATACAATGATTAACTGATAGGAAGCAACGATTCATGCTAGATAGTTCATACTGTTTTTATGGTGATTCTTCTCCTACATACTGGAAGCAAAGAGATTGCAGGAGAAGAGATTTGTTTCACAGTATCGACGATGAAGAAGTGCTCATAGCTCTTAAGGTATGAATTTTAGATCGTATGTTTACTTGACACTTTTGCTTCGGATGATCGTTTATGAACATTGAATATTGACAATTTCTTGTGGGGCACCCTGTATATAAATGAGCTCCATCTTACAGGGGAAAAAAAGAAATAATTCTCTTTATTGACAATAAAAGGTTCTTAATCAAGCATAACAGTATGCAAAAACACTAGGGGCGAATAAATGAGAATTATTCAGAAATATTACAGACTGCTTCTCGGTAGATTAACCATCACGAAACTTCTGAAAAACACAGTACATTGAATTACGTGCAAGGCAGCATATTTAATTGTCAATAGCAACAGAAAAAGGGAAAAAGGGAACATGAAGAACAGAGTGTGCACACTGACCAAAAATAAATTGGAAACCAAATGTTTTAGGTCTTCTTAAACACTTGAGTTCGACATTTGTTATACGCGTAATAAGCAGATTTTGGTAATGGAACAATCAGAAAGATTGCTTAACTTGCAGAAATCCATTAATTAATTTCATATGGAATAAAGTTTTTGGTGTTGTTGTTGTTGTGGTCTTCAGTCCTGAGACTGGTTTGATGCAGCTCTCCATGCTACTCTATCCTGTGCAAGCTTCTTCATCTCCCAGTACCTACTGCAACCTACATCCTTCTAAATCTGTTTAGTGTATTCATCACTTGGTCTCCCTCTACGATTTTTACCCTCCACGCTGCCCTCCAATACTAAATTGGTGATCTCTTGATGCCTCAGAACATGTCTTACCAACCGATCCCTTCTTCTAGCCATGTTGTCCCACAAACTTCTCGTCTCCCCAATCCTATTCAATACCTCCTCGTTAGTTATATGATCTACCCGTCTAATCTTCAGCATACTTCTGTAGCACCACATTTCAAAAGCTTCTATTCTCTTCTTGTCCAAACTAGTTATCGTCCTTGTTTCACTTCCATACATGGCTACGCTCCATACAAATACTTTCAGAAACGACTTCCTGACACTTAAATCTATAGTCGATGTTAACAAATTTCTCTTCTTCAGAAACGCTTTCCTTGCCATTGCCAGTCTACTTTTTTTTTTTTTGGTGTAATTCCACACAAAGCACTCACTGTACAGAAACACGCTCTGCTAGTCGTTCTAACAAGAGCCTCATTACACATTTGTTCTCTTCTTACGCCTGTTATGATGAACAGACCACCGTTTGGATATAAATGTAACATTCTTAAATATTAGACTAGTAGCAGTAGCTCAATGTATTCTTTCACTTGATCAGCAAGGAGCAAAGTATGCACACTTTTAGAGAATATGTCCAGAACACCAAAGACTGAACATCAGTTACTATTTTGATTTGATTGTTAAACTCGAAGATTTATCAGTGAATAAATGCGGACTAGGCAATTATCTTATTACACCAAAAGCAGCCTTCACAAGACTTGGTTTCATTCTCCCAATAATCTTATGACCTCTCAAAATGTTCCTTCTTCTATTTCCCACTCCCAGACTTCAAATAACTTCTTTAGGTAGCGCTTTTTTCGTATGAAAAATACACTATTCACACATTCAGAAGTTATTTGCTTCCAATAAGTGAAAAGAATCTGGGATTCACTGTATTACCTATGGGTGTGCAAAGAATTTCTGCTGATTGATACACTGATCCGGCTGCCAACATTTCAGCAAAATTCATGCAAGAAATTACTTTTATCTCTGGATGGCAAGAGTAATGAGAAAGTAATTGATTTGGATTTAGCTTTCCACTCCTATAAAATCGGTATAAAATCAACCAAACCGAGCCAAAACGGTCGACAAAAAGCTTTATATGTTAACACCAATAAAGATAATTAGCGACTACATGTTGCCCAGAGTTGATATGCAGTCATGGTTGCACGTCAGTCATAAAATACCCGACTTCGGTCTATATTACCACCATCAGATTTGATGATAAATGAATTGACCGAAACTGGTAACTTGTAACTAACGTGCAACGTTTTGTCAGTTAACTGGTAAGATCCCACTGAAGAAAGATATGTAATTTTTTTTGCTGAACAAAAGTGATGATGGAGGGGAAAAGCCGGAAGAAATTGCAACGAATGAATATGAAATAGTTTGAAAGGAGTATTTTGATACATTGCATGTCGTAACTTTGGTATTCCAGTGTGTAAGTTCCTTGATAAAGAGTTTTGTGGCCGCTGGATCCGGCGTGGTTCAGCAATATCTCCACACCCACTGGAATGACATCCGTTACAGGCATAATGAAGAAGAGCGCTAAAGTATTGTGAAAGCAGTTCGAAGCAGAGCTCTGGACATGCAGAGATCCGGAGATGCTCCGCAGAATGTCGAAGACGACACGGAGATGCACAGATCTTTGTGTAACGAGCGAAGGAGCAGTTAGAGATCCGCTGGAATCATGGATTCTATGTAAACACAGAACAATACAGTATACTGTTTTGGCATACGGACGCACTGTAGAATGGGGATGGTTGTTTCGTGGTAGATGAAAGTAAACTTCCCTGCGTCAAATGTGATTCACGTAATCGCAGATATGGAAAATCTTCCAGATTAACCACGTAAATGGGTATTTTTCGTGGGCGCTCTTCTGCCTCAGTGGGCTGTGCTGCGTGTACTCTGCTCACTCATTAAGACATTTCTTCGTTGATTTTAGTTTATGGACCAAACCTAAAGCGCATGAGGATCGAATAGAATGTACTAAAGAAGAGAAACATATTTTATTTTCACGAAATTATAGGTCATCAACTGTGTGAAACATTTTACATGTTGCAGCGCAGAGGACTTGAAATAGCTTACACAAATAACATGTATATATTTTAAGTCCTCTTATCGTGCAAAACCCACACTTCTTTCTTTGTCTTTGCTCATTTACGGTTTTCGAGAATACTGGAAGATGGCTGGCTAAAAGACGAGTGGTTTTCGGCGTTCAATTTGGGCGTCCATTTGATCACCCTTTCGGTGGAGAGGATGCAGCCAACTGTTCCCCGAGACTATTCCTGAGTTCCAATCGGCTTTTTTGAAGCTATGCTTTTCTTTCTCACAGCGTATGAATTGAAAAGCGCCAAAAAAACTTCTGATAATATTTTTTCAGACTGCTTCCGCCTATTTGGTGGCTTTACGGCACTGAATCGTTACTGTCCACAACTCTCATGTTCTTGTTGTAACCCATGAGAAAATTAGGCTGTTAGACGATTCCAGTCCTCGAATTTACATCTTGAAATGTGTCAGCATGAAACGCGCTGACAATCATGACGTCTTTCGTGTCCTTACATTTCTCAATAGCTGCTTTTTCTGTAAGTTGTTAAGTTTTCAGTTTTTCGTTTTTCACGAAGTCAGGGAACGCTTTCTGTTTTGGAACACTGTGCCGACAACTTTGCTGTCCAAACTCGTTAGTTTATCAACGGGATTTGGACCAGTGAACCAGTTGTCGAGGTAAACACAACAAAACTTTTGCGAGCAAATCATGAATAAGCACCAAGATGATTACAAAAGCTGTTTTCTTTCGGGATGGACTGCACAATTTATGTTCTTACCAGTATAAGCAAAGAACAATGTTATAAGCGTTAATGAAGGGCGGTGCAAGGCAGTGCCGTTCGCTTTGCCCTCGCTGGAAGTGCCATCAATCCCGGCGGTGCTGGGCGGGTGAGCCTGCAGCATTTGGCAGGGGGGCTTGCCGAACGGGTAGCGGCAAGTGGGGCGCGGCGTGACGGCGAAGTGGGTCAGAGAAAGTGCGGGACACACCGTCTTGGGCCGCGCACCCTGGCTCGCTGGCTGCCCGCTGGGGTTGCACAAAGCGCTCCCAACACCCTTCTGCACGCATGCCATAAACTAATTTTCGACTTACTTGTAAAGCACTGAAGTGGACCTCTGTGCGCGAGATTAGCCCAGCGGTCTAAGTCGCTGCAGCCATGGACTGTGCGGCTGGTCCTGGCGGAGGTTCGAGTCCTCCCTCGGGCATGGGTGTGTGTGTTTGTCCTCACGATAATTTAGGTTAAGTAGTGTGTAAGCTTTGGGAATGATGACCTTAGCAGTTAAGTCCCATAAGATTTCACACACATTTGAATATTTTTTTGGGCCTCTGTTTTTCGTTTGCGTAAAATTCCCGGAAATGTTCCGATCCCCTAGTAAGTCTAATCGACCGAGGTAGTGCAATCGGGAGGACGGCGATGCAAAGCCCCCTACAGCCATTCAGATTTAGGATTTTCCGTAGGTTCCTTTCATCACCAGAGGCAAATCCCTTGAATGGTTTCCTCGTAAAAGGACACATCCAAGCTTGTGCTTCGTCTCTAATGATCTTGTCAGCGACCTAACGCTAAACCCTGACATTCTCTCCTTCCCGTAAGTTGCGGTCACTGTCATGTGGCATTGATTTAGGGGAAGGTTGGTACCGATAGGCTACCTAAGGAAAGTTAATAAAATCGTCGGATATCGTAATAAATACGTTATTTTCAGTATAAGTTGAACAATATCATTTGCACTTCTCTACAGCAGACACAGCAGCATAAATATTTACGGTTAATAAAATATTTGAAAAATAAAAACATTTGTCACCTCCCCCCCCCCCCCTCCCCAAAATCAAGGCGATTGGTTTCCTTCATTGGGCCAGGCAGTTTTCGTTAGCGCGCAGTAATTGTTAAATACTATACACGTGCAAATAAATATCAGCATACTTCATATCTTTCAATTTCAGAAGTTTTCCGTTGGCATCTGAAATCGAATAATATGTATTCGAAAGCAAAGAGGCTGCAAGGAGAAATTTCGCCTACAAAAATAAAACAACCACATTTGACTGATTATCAAAACATAAATTTTTAAGAAACATTCAATGCAAAACATTACTTAAATTTTGTTCATAGTGTCCTCAGATTCGACCAAATTCGAAGTGGCTCATTCAAGACAACTCGTACGGTATTACTTAACAACACTCACTTTCGGTACACAACGCATAAATTTACATCGTGAATATGGCAAAATGATGTGAATTGCTTTAACTTTATGTCTGCAGAAATTTAATCACTTTTACCATATCACTAAAACGTTTCAATCATTAATACTAGTCAGTTACAAAAATATAGCGCAAATATTACATTGGTTTGCTGTTGCTTCGTATCTTCTTGGAGAAAACAGAGTACACCTAATGACCGCTAGAATGCATGTGTTGTCAATATATAAAAAGAGATCGAGCCGGCCCATCGATGGAGCCGGCCAATCAATAGCAGCCTTCACGTGACTGCTAAATACGAACTGGCAGACATCCAAAGAGTTCCCTTTGACCATGCTCACGCCGCTCCTTTGTGAATGAGCTATGGGTATCTTGGCTCACTTTGTCTGGTATAATTGTATCTTTCATGATAACAGAAACTACGTTTGTTAAACACATTAGTGTAAAGATAAGTAAAGATACTTAGCTTCGTAGGACTCTCAACGGACAATTAAGTTTTCTATAGGAAATTTGCAACGCCAGAAGACTGTAGTGAAATGTATGAATATCTGCAGTGGTTCAACGATTGCTGCAAGGACTGGTACTGACCTTAAAGCTAAATAACTGTACAGTGTTGTGCATAAATAAACAGAGGAATCCACAGCATCGGCGGCAAAACACTGAAAACATTAGGAACTGTGAAACATCTAGGAATATTCGTTCAGAGCGACATAAAATGGAGTGATCACGTAAAACTAGTTTAAAAAGCAGATTCCAGACTGAGATTCATTGGAAGAATCTTAAGGAAATGTAATTCAGGAAATAATTGGATTATAAGACTTCGTTCAGCTGATTCTTGAAAACATATCAAACGTCGGAGTCCCTGACAACTTAGGATTAATAGCATGGGGAGAAAATATTCAAATAACAGTAAGGTTTCGTGACAGGTCTGTTTAGGCCGCGCAAGAGCGTTACAGAGATGTTGGGAAAACGCAGGTGGTAGATAAACGTTGTGTTTACTGTCAGATTTTCCAGATAGTATCTTCCCAGGACGGTCAGGCAATAATATAACTAGATACCAGTTGTACAAGTATGAAACCGTAATTTCCATATAGATGGTGCTAGCCGTAAGTGTAGGGCCCGTGAGACCGCGTCTGCAGCCTCATCAGCTTCCGGTAACGGCTGGTGACGAATATCAGCATACAGTAATCCAAGAACCATACATCGGTATCTGTTTCAAACCCTTAAACGTGTAGAGTTTTCCGCCTACGAACTACGATTTGCGGACAGCATTGGTTACCATTTGCTGAAAACTGCTGCAGAATCGCATCGAATGCTTGTCGAAGTTTTCGGCGAAGATGCTCTTGGGAAAATACAGTGTTTCGAGTGGTTCAAAAAATTCAGAAGTGGTGATTCTGACGTGAGAAACGACGAGCGCGGAAAACCACTGAAAAAGTTCGAAGACAACGAATTGCATGCTTTATTGGATGAAGATGACACTCAAACTCAACGGGAACTCTTGGAACAACTGAATGTGACGCAGAGAGCGTTTCTATTCCGTTGAAACCTATGGGAAAGGTGCAGACAGCGGAATATGGATCCCGTATGAACTGTATGAAAGAGAGCAAGCAAATCGAAAGACCACTTGTGAAATGCTGCTCGCCAGATACAAAAGGAAGTCGTTTCTCTATCGAATAGTGACAGGTGCTGAAAAATGGTTATATTTTGAGAATCCTAAGCGTCGTAAATCATGGGTGACTCCAGACAAACCATCGACATCAACTGCAAGACGAAATTGCTTTGGAAAGAAACAGTGCTCTGTGTTTAGTGGGATCAGAAGGGTGTCATCTATTATGAGCTGCTAAAACTTGGTGAAACCGTTAACACTGTTCTCTACCAACAGCAGATGATTGACTTAAATCGAGCATTACGTCAAAAACGACCGGAATATGGAAAAAGGCAACACAAAGTCGTATTTCTCCATGATAACGCCACATCACACACAGAAAAACGGGTCAGGAAACTATTGAGGCTCTCAGCTGGGAAATACTTGGGCATGCGGCTTATTCTCCAGACTTGGCTCCGTCGGATTATCATCTAGTTGTATCCCTAGGACACGCTTCAATTCGTTTGAAAATGTACGAAAATGGCTCACTGACTGGTTCGGTTCAAAAGAATTTTTTTTCTCGCGTGGCGTTCATAGCCTGCCGGAGAGGCGGGATTAATGTATAAATATCGATGGAGCTTATTTTGAATAACATATTGTTTATCAGTTTCAAACAGCAGACGTGTAATTATTGCAACCAAATTCCGCTTTCATACTTCTTCACCTGGTAAATGAGACCTCATATGGAGGCTAACCGAAAGTCATTGTTGAAAAAGGTGGTAATAATGTTAATGGAACCATAAACACGTACCTTCAAGCCGCACAGCGTATAGTGGCTTGTGGATTATAGATGAAAATAATTAGTCTTAGCTAAAATTATTGTAGAATAAAACTGTTGGCGCTTCCGCGACAACTTCTTGGCGTTTGGTTTGTTGGCACTGGTCTCTCGTTCTTCGGTCAGCAATTTACTGGTTCTTCTGACGTTTCGCCAACACGAGTGGCCAGCATTGTCAAAGATCCTCCCACCCCTCCCCCCGGTAAAGGAAGATGAATCCTTGACAATGCTAGCCACTCGTGCTGGACGAACGTCAGTAAAGCCCTAAACGCAGATAATCCCGAGACGAGCACCATCAGGCAACACATCATACGTATTTTAATTTTTATCTGTTTATTGAATGTTTTATTTTTATTTGTCCTTACTTATAACTTCATCTGTAATTAATCAGTATTAATTTAATTAGTTTCAGCTATAACATTGTGTCGGGAACATATTAAGAACGGTACTGAAGATATTGTTGTTCACTTTGATCTCACCACGTTCAGAAGGTATGTACACTCCGCATTTATCGTTGTTTATTGCTCCCGACTGGAATGTTAAAACCATACAGTGTCTCTATAGCATCTGTAAGCCGGTCACTGCCCGATGTATTACTAAAACATTTTACCGAATCATAGCAACTAAATCAGCGAATACTAAGTATTCTGGCCAACTGGTTCTGGTTGTTACACATTTCTAAGAAGCGCTCTATAAATAGTCATCTCAGAGATGTAAAGGAGTTCCCTTCCCAAAAATGTCTGGGAATCACCAGAAAAAACTAGTACATCGTCCGAAAAGATCTTCCAATGTGTGCCTCAGCTACTTACAACGTGTTTAAGTAACTTTCAACTAATTCTTATCTTCTAAACTGGTTGCAGAAGCGTAGATCTGATCATGTTCGTTTCAAAACGTAGATTGATGCAGATCTCTTTTTCTGCATTAGGTAGACAAAGTGTGCTCTGAAATGCCGCTGTTCAAAAATGGCTCTGAGCACTATGGGACTCAACTGCTGAGGTCATTAGTCCCCTAGAACTTAGAACTAGTTAAACCTAACTAACCTAAGGACGTCACAAACATCCATGCCCGAGGCAGGATTCGAACCTGCGACCGTAGCGGTCCTGCGGTTCCAGACTGCAGCGCCTTTAACCGCACGGCCACTTCGGCCGGCCAAATGCCGCTGTGAGAGAGCAATTTAGTAGCTAAAGAAGTAAGCGTGTTTTCATTACGTTAATCCCTCATTTGACAAATGCTAGCTGATCACAGATTTTACGCCTGTGGCCGAGTGGTTCTAGGCGCTACAGTCTGAAACCGCGCAACCGCTACGGTCGCAGGTTCGAATCCTGCCTCGGGCATGGATATGTGTGATGTCCTTACGTTAGTTAGGTTTAAGTAGTTCTAAGTTCTAGGGGACTGATGACCTCAGAAGTTAAGTTCCATAGTTCTCAGAGCAATTTGAACCATCTTTTACGCCTGGGGTAATGACTGCGCCACCTGGGGAAGAACTCATCGCTGTTCGTATGAGGCGTCAACTCAGATGCCGATGCGTACTTGAGAGGACAGTCGGTCGATGATAGTTGTATGATTCCAGAGTTCAACTCCTGTTCGTGTGACGTGACGCTGCCACTGGGTGACATGGTCCTCGTCTGTAAATCATTAACAAGGATTACATCTCATTTCGGGTGTCAGTAATCCATACATCGTATATGACGTCAACTGGTCTAAAATTTGTCAATACTGTATGTAAATTTCCACCGCGGGGAGATACAGATATAGGACCAAATAATTTGAACAATTTTCAACACAATCACACTTTCTGCGCTCATTTTCTCAGTTATCTGTACGTTCCTGATAATATACCACGTTCTTCTATTGGACTAATTGCTCTCGGACTGTTCAGAGCTACTGGTACTTCAGTGATCGTTGTAATGTTGTATCAATGCACCATCAGACCTTCCAGACAGCCTATAAAGGCAGTTTGCTGGTATTTGCTTAGGGGCTGCATTCGTGACATTCTAGTATGGGTATCAAGGTTCAGTATCTAATCTCACGACTACATACGGAGACCATTGGAAAATTTATATGCTCCACACAACAGTCAAGAAAACAATATTTTTACTTATACAGGAACTCTTAAACTGGGTGGTTAGCTCCAATAAACTAGGAGAAAGCCTGAAATGCGTGTAGAAAACACAGCCTCAATAAAAAATACTGCGACGGAAGTACACTTGAAAATCGTCAGCGGTAGATTATAAGCCTCTTGTAGAGAGGTAAAATGGTTGATGCAAAGAAAAAGCTTCTGTAGTAGCAGGGTCACAAAATTTTTTCTACCGACCAATGGAAAAATGTAATGTAGGTAATAGAATTTCCTATCACACCGTTTGCTGCCACTTTCATTAGTTTAGGTACGGAGGATACAAAGAGACGCTCTCAATTCAGATTCGGAAAAAAAATAGTGTGAATCAACAGCTTATATGCGATTTTCAATGAGTTCTCTGGTAAAACGAAATGGAAAAGTAGCTTCTGAAGTAATTCACACTGTTTTCAGCAACGTTTGGTATTTAATAGCATTTTATTTGCAGTGATATCAGTACTGTTTACTATTCGCTTTTTTTGTTTGTGGTGCAACAGAGGTTCACAGGTCCAGTGGCTGTTTTCATTAAAAAAGGCAGTCTAGCGATCTATCATCATAAGCCTAAAAAATGAATGTGAATGACAGAAAAGAAGGATAAGATTTCTCAATATCTACTATGCAATATACAGTGGCATAATTGACGGGTACCGCAAATTTGTTATGGAATGACGTTACAAAACCGTGCAGAAAGAATTTGATGGTTTAAGTAATGACGAAAGAGCAAGAAATTACAACAATCGACAGACGGGATTCGTTGTTCTGTGCATCGAGAAACACTTTGTGCTAAATTTCCAGGCAGGGAGCACTTGATGATATTAGTTGTACAAACAGTACATTTTCTGAAGTTACACGCATTACTCCACTGCCAGTTGCAACAGTTTTCGATGGAGCTAACGAAGAATATGGAGACTTTATACACTACTACAAAATGCGTTGGTTACATCGATAGACATGCCTGAAATGGTTTTTCGGTTTAAAACCTGCTGTTGATGAATTTATGAAGGAAGAAGAAGAGCAGGGAGGAAAATTAGAACATAGGAATGGATTGTACACTTTTCATTTTAAGTGGACTTGACTGCACACTGTCCACAATAAGACACTGCAAAGTGCGAAAGATTTATTTCTGATTTGATGACAAAGCATTTAAACAGAAAATATCGTACATTCTGGAAGGGACAAATTGTGACAAAATATTTTCCATTTCCCTACGCTCACTGTTGTTAAAGAAAATGCAATAGCCGGCCGCTGTAGGTGAGCGGTTCTAGGCGCTTCAGTCCGGAACTGCGCTGCTGCTACGGTCACAGGTTCGAATCCTGCCTCGAACATGGATGTGTGTGATGTCCTTAGGTCAGTAGTTCTACGTCTAGGGGACTGACGACCTCAGATGTTAAGACCCATTGTGCTTAGAGCCATTTGAACCAAAATGCAGGGTTTGAAGAAGTTATTGCGTCATAGTTTTCTAGATGTTCTGAGGACGAGACCGTTTGCAGTTCAAAATGGTTCAAATGGCTCTGAGCACTATGGGACTCAACTGCTGAGGTCATTAGTCCCCTAGAACTTAGAACTAGTTAAACCTAACTAACCTAAGGACATCACACACATCCATGCCCGAGGCAGGATTCGAAACTGCGACCGTAGCGGTCTCGCGGTTCCAGACTGCAGCGCCAGAACCGCGCGGCCACTTCGGCCGGCCCGTTTGCAGTTCCAGCAGATATCACCCCTGCGCATGCGCAAATGGAACTGACAGGTCTGCAATGAAATTCTCGTTTTAAAAACAAATTCATTAAATCTATCCAGGACGTCCATGATGGTTTCTTCCCAATGAGTTTCCACATTCCACAATGAGGGTGCAAACATGATAGAATATTTAGATTAAAATATATATGTGAAAGGCCTTTTTCGATTATGAATCTAAATTAATCTCTATGATGTGGCAACTGGAGTGCAAAAATCTTTGAAATAGACTGCACTGATCTGTATGCCGACAGTTTGTACCAGATAAAAGTTATGTCTACAGAAAGCCGAAAATTGTCAAAATATATAAAATTTGTTTTTGTGATCTATTTTGTTAAGAAACACAGAATATGAAACCAAGTTATGTGCAGTGTCTCTGTATTGTCATTTAAACACGGCACTTTCACAGTTTACCCCCTCTTTCCTCTCCTCACACTCAGAAAACATGATGCGGTGGTGGGGGAAGTGTGCAGCCAAGTGACAGAGCTGTGGCGTATAAACTACAGCCCTGCCCACATGCCAAATTCTTGGCTATCCCTGTTATAAGTGAAAGTAAACGAACTGTTATTAAACCTAGAATATCAGTAGAATATGAGCAAGATTCAACAAAACATACAAACATGAGTTCCAGTGTCATGCTTATATGTTTGGCCAACGAACATTGACTCATCAGGATACTATGAATCAATAGGCATACACACGGCAATCTGCTGACTGAGGAAGAATTGTGCTTCAACATATGCTGAAGTGATGCCCCCCAACACATCAAAAACTACCGTTGTGACAACTGTTTAAAGCCCAAGGCGTTGTGGACAGCCTTCTCATCATCAGTGGTATCGGCTGCTGTAGTGTAACGACGTATTAGTTTTTCGTTTGATATATGTATGACCATGTGCAGACTTCGTCACCTACGTCAGTTACAACCCACTTCAAAAATGATTCATATTCTTTTAAATTGTCATAGAATGGTTCTTGAACGAAACCGTAAAACATCAGTTGAGTCGTGTGCAAAGAATTACATCACTTGGGCCAATTGGTTTTTGTAACTTTTTCGAATTTAAATTTCGTTTGTTTCTCCTCAGAAATTATATTGACACACATTATCTTGATCTAATCGATATCAGAATCACACATTAAATAAACTTTTTAGATTCAAAGTTTCGGTGAACGCCGTAAGAATCACGAATCTTGTCAAATATACTATTAATCCGTTCACATAATTCTTCATAAATAAATCTTCAAGACACGTGTTTCAGCTTTAGTAGCATACACTATTTTATTAGCTTCCTACACATACAGATGTGAACTTGAGCGTTGAGAGTTAGTGACTGACATTTCAATAAGATCAAGCTCTATATGACGTCATTGTTGTACAAAAAGAGTATAAAACTTCATTTTTAATTTTTAGAAGCACGACGCAACAACTCAGTTCCAGGATCCTCTGTTGCTCCTTGGCTGTCGACCCGCGACGTATAGCGGCCAGCAATTTCCTCTCTGGTCGCGGCAACGAAGATGCTGTCCCCGTTCGTTGCGCCGCCCTCTCCGTACATGAAACACATAAAAAAAATACAAAACTTTTAGATAATTCACATCTATTACAAATAATAAGAAAACACATAAACAAAACTAAATTAAACTTATAGTCACCTGCAAACTGGGCTGACTTTGGTGGATGGGTGACGCTTAATTTCGTCCCACTACACTGCTCTGATTGATTTTCGATTATTTTCCACGACAAACAGTGCCTCTGAGAAGACGTCGTATCCCAACAGGTAACCCTACATAAGTTAAGCGTGATGTGGAGCATCAAATCGATGTAAGCTCGATACTCAGCTGGTTTGTTCTTTAGTTAGATACGATCCAAATGGAACTGAATGCGTTTATTCGATTGTCAGTTTGTCAATTATTGAGCATAAACTGTAAATCTACATCGACATCGCAAACTACAATAAAACTCCCAAAATACTTTCAAAGCCTGTGTGATTTGAGATCACTAATAAGGCCTTAGTCTGGTGCCTTCAATCCCACAAACCAATCTACATCTACATCTACATTTATACTCCGCAAGCCACCCAACGGGCACTTTACGTGCCACTGTCATTACCTCCCTTTCCTGTTCCAGTCGCGTATGGTTCGCGGGAAGAACGACTGTCTGAAAGCCTCCGTGCGCGCTCTAATCTCTCTAATTTTACATTCGTGATCTCCTCGCGAGGTATAAGTAGGGGGAAGCAATATATTCGATACCTCATCCAGAAACCCACCCTCTCGAAACCTGGCGAGCAAGCTACACCGCGATGCAGAGCGCCTCTCTTGCAGAGTCTGCCACTTGAGTTTATTAAACATCTCCGTAACGATATCACGGTTACCAAATAACCCTGTGACGAAACGCGCCGCTCTTCTTTGGATCTTCTCTATCTCCTCCGTCAAACCGATCTGGTACGGATCCCACACTGATGAGCAATACTCAAGTATAGGTCGAACGAGTGTTTTGTAGGCCACCTCCTTTGTTGATGGACTACATTTTCTAAGCACTCTCCCAATGAATCTCAACCTGGTACCCGCCTTACCAACAATTAATTTTATATGATCATTCCACTTCAAATCGTTCCGCACGCATACTCCCAGATATTTTACAGAAGTAACTGCTACCAGTGTTTGTTCTGCTATCATATAATCATACAATAAAGGATCCTTCTTTCTATGTATTCGCAATACATTACATTTGTCTATGTTAAGGGACAGTTGCCACTCCCTGCACCAAGTGCCTATCCGCTGTAGATCTTTCTGCATTTCGCTACAATTTTCTAATGCTGCAACTTCTCTGTATACTACAGCATCATCCGCGAAAAGCCGCATGGAACTTCCGACACTATCTACTAGGTCATTTATATATATTGTGGAAAGCAATGGTCCCATAACACTCCCCTGTGGCACGCCAGAGGTTACTTTAACGTCTGTAGACGTCTCTCCATTGATAACAACATGCTGTGTTCTGTTTGCTAAAAACTCTTCAATCCAGCCACACAGCTGGTCTGATATTCCGTAGGCTCTTACTTTGTTTATCAGGCGACAGTGCGGAACTGTATCGAACGCCTTCCGGAAGTCAAGAAAGATAGTATCTACCTGGGAGCCTGTATCTAATATTTTCTGGGTCTCATGAACAAATAAAGCGAGTTGGGTCTCACACGATCGCTGTTTCCGGAATCCATGTTGATTCCTACATAGTAGATTCTGGGTTTCCAAAAACGACATGATACTCGAGCAAAAAACATGTCCTAAAATTCTTCAACAGATCGACGTCAGAGATATAGGTCTATAGTTTTGCGCATCTGCTCGACGACCCTTCTTGAAGACTGGGACTACCTGTGCTCTTTTCTAATCATTTGGAACCCTCCGTTCCTCTAGAGACTTGCGGTACACGGCTGTTAGAAGGGGGGCAATTTCTTTCGCGTACTCTGTGTAGAAGCGAATTGGTATCCCGTCAGGTCCAGTGGACTTTCCTCTATTGAGTGATTCCAACGAATAAGGTCTTACAATCGCATATTAGGTTCAGTTACAGTTCTACAATGAAATTTCAGCCAGTACAGATACACTACCACCATATGTTTCATCATGACCAAAGAATTTCGAAGAATACTATCAAAATCCGCCTCTGTGATTAGCTAACTCTTAGGTTTCTATCAAAACTCTATTTTCAAAATGTGTAAGTCTTTTTTAATTTTTTTAGTAGGTGATTTAAAATGTCGGCAAGAGCAAGATTTTTTCCTCTTGTTTTCAGAATTTAATAATAGGATGTAGATGATTATTATATTTGTTTATTTCTAATTTTTCACCTACTTATTACTCTCAGTTGCTATGATAGCGAGAAGCAGCATACACAGACAGACAGGGTATGAGAAAAAGAGATGAATCTCATCTAACACTCCTGGGCAATTTATTTTCAGACAGAGAGACTCATATGAAAAAGACAAGTGGTTGTTTAAATTTTATACTAGACCTCCCGTGCGATGTTCCTGTTATCCAAATTGTAAAATTGATTTCCACGGTTTAAGGCAAATAGTGGGAAACAGTGCGGTCGTCGAATGCAGAAGGGAACGGCATGCATCTCTGCACGGCACAGTAACATTTTTCACGAATTATACGGATTATATCTTGTGCAATAGCTTTTACTTGGCAGAAAATTACTAGAATTGGCTAATATTGCCTTTAAACCTCGCCTCGACAGACGTCGTGAGAACCTGAATCCGCTTCTTGCACAATTTCATCGGAAAGCGGCAAGCGGATCAGTCACGTCTCTTATTAAGAACCGAGTTTGGCGTTCGTCATGGAAAGCCAAATCACGATGACGGCGAAGCGAATCGAAGCCAGGTCATCACGAACAAGGACTTAGCGTTTTTCAATGGGACAGGTCCCTGAGGACGTTCTAGAATGCTTTGTTTGCACAGATGATAATAGCTATTACCCGCCAGTGTAGTCAGATATAATTACGTATCCTTACAACCCAAAACGTTGATGCTGCTGTTGGTACGAAATCACTTTTTTCTATATATTCCACGCCATGACGGATATCTGTCCTCGTATTTATTCACAATCCTACATTTCAACATTTCGCAGTGCAGTGTGGGAACGTGATTATAATCCACATATTTTTGTCTCCGAAAACATGCGTCAAATAACTATCGAGCTAGTGGGAAGCCAAACTTTAACATACAAGTAGGCTAATCGTCTGCCCAGTTGTCACCTCGATGAGCTTGTCAATGGCTCCATTCCAAGATAAGATTTTCGGGAAATCTCAATGCTGATGTAGTTAACGCCGAAACATTTATAAGCAACCATACAGATTTTATGAAAACTGTTCAAGAATCAGATCGACACGTTCCGGAAAGCTATAGGACCTTTACCGAAACGGGTCATAAGACCAGTAAACTACTACAAAATTCCGTCTTTGGGCAATGTTAGGCATTATCAGTGGTACTAATTATTCTGTTCTTTTCACGTATCCATGGACTTTTCTGTAGGGGCTAGATGCAGCTTGTGCAAGTTTCCATTTCATACATCACATTTAAACATTTCACTGGATTTAACCTATCCCATTGGACACGTCACATGGTCTAAATGTGACTTGTGAGGTGCATCCGGTATCAGAAGACCACATGCATACATGAAAAGGACGGAAAAAATAATACAACTCATGATGCCTAGTATGAATAATCGAAAAATGTTTAGAAGACACAAGCAAAACATTAAGCTACCAAATACGAAATTATTTCTTATCTATATAATAAAGCATAATAGAAGTAGCAACTGAGAAAAATGACTGGAAATGTTAACAATTTTACTGCAAAAATATTTTCCAGTTATATTTCAAAGATCTTTCCACTGAGAATACTATCATACTAGGAAGTGTGTTAGTACAATCGGTATTAAAAAGTGGACAAGAAAAGTAGAAGGCACCGATTGAAATTATGATTTATTCGGTAAACAGCTCGGTCAGTGGAAATAGAAGTCGGAGAAAAGGAAGTATTATGCATTATATTTTGGATGCAAGAGACTGGTTTCGATTGCTCTTTCTTATACTGCAGCAAATCGTTGCAGGCTCTAAGCGATGATCTCGAATATTTAGTCGATATAGTAGTGAAGGAAAACAAAGACAATAAATTCTGGAAACAATATGCACAAAATACCTCATTTCTACATATTTACAAGAGCATAATCACAGTCCAAAAACCGCAATGTTCAAAATTCTGTCTATTTCATGAGTTTTCAGGAAAAAAAAAACAAAAAAGACTTTGCTCTCTTCAACACTGCTGTTCATCAATATAGAACCCACGAATATCAGAGAATATAATTTAAAAAATGTGATTCTGGTATACACGAGACTAACAGTTAAGAATAATCGGGAAAGAAGGAAACGGAAATAAAAAAACAGAACAATAATTGGAAACAGCAACCAGGTTTGCCCAGAAATAGGAATTGTGCAATCTGGTTTGAAAAATCACTTGAAACAAGGGAAACGGAAAGCAGTAAATTAGGCCCGCACTGTCTCAGGAGTGTTTTCGCTTTCGTTGAGAGCGGAATGTGTTCTCTTCGTGAAGTTTACGATATCATACCATAAAGATGAAGTGGATACCTCGTTTGCAAGGTAAAATCCTCGAAAATCTTGAAGCAGGTCAGGCACAAATCACAGTCTCTACAGCACTGTGTGTGCCAGTATGTAACACATCAAGAATTTGGCTGTCGTTTCAAGACACTGGAAGTGTTCATCGTATGACAGTACAAGACCGACCAAGAAGTAAACACTATGCCACGGAACCTGTTGCTTTTAACTACACTATGCATTAGAATTTCAGCGCTGTCTACAAGACTTTATTGTCTGTAGAGCTCATTCCTTTCCTCAAGATTTACTTGTATACGAGACATCTGGCAGTTTGAGTCCCGGTTAAGACAGTGCCCGTGCGTTTTACAGTTAAAAAATGAAAAGAGGACAGTTCTCTGTCGAGAAGGGTCGCGCTTTAGTTTTTAAATGATTTTCGTTGCACATATGTTAGAATGGTAGTGGTAGCCAGTAGAGCCACAGAAATACCGTGGAAGAAAATGGGCTGTGAACTGACTGGCGGCTTCATGTGAAGAGGCGGCATGTTCGAAGTGATATCTGGCTCGTCACGTCTTTGGAGATACTGATGTTCCAAACTCCCTCCGTCTACGGAAATTCCTTCTATGAAAATGTTCGGTTTAAAATGAAACCGACAACTGAAACACGTATGTATTCAGTAGCAGCGATGGCGAGGCATGACAGAATCTCTGACCAGAGAGTTATTTATCGTTGCTAGTCTGCGCTTGACCGCGCGAGTGTTCAGTTGCGAGTTAGCAGTTGCGAGTCGGAGTTGCGTGTGAGGAGTCGGCGGGCGTCGACATGGGTCTCTGGTCACGGTTCGGGACGAGGTATATTGTTATCGAAGGTAATGAAACAGCAATTCGCACATCTGATAATGTAACGTATGTTACTTGTAATTAATTTGTTCAAGGAAATCCCCAATAATACTTTTGTTTTCAAAGCAATATTTTTTAAGAAAAGAATCATTCCAATTGAAACAATATTTCCTATGCTTTTCATCCCAAAATCAATTTATCAGATTAGTTATTGCACAGGGCCTAAGGTCAGCGCAGCTGCCCTTATAAAATTTATCAGGTTCACCTTAACGTTAATTTTGTGGGGACGTAACATTTTTGCACATTTTTATTATCATTGAGTTTTATTACTGTGGGAAGCTAACATTTGGCACTATTTGCAATTATATTCAATTCTTTTCATTTTCATATTTTCACGGGGAGGTTACACAACGACAGTTGTCTTCCACTGTTAAATGTTTTGGCTCACTATGGTACAAATCCTAATCTCTTTCCACCTCTTGACGAACGTTATACTACATTTGCTAATGTGTCATACTACCTATTGGTAAGTTTGAAGTCTTTCTACGATGTTATATTTCTCAAGAGATTTCAAGTACGACCGATACTGTTTCCTATTGTTCAAATGGTTCAAAAGGCTCTGAGCACTATGGGACTCAACTTCTGAGGACATCAGTCCCCCAGAATTTAGAACTACTGAAACCTAACTAACCTAAGGACATCACACACATCCATGCCCGAGGCAGGATTCGAACCTGCGACCGTAGCGGTCACGCGGTTCCAGAGTGAAGCGCCTAGAACCGCTCGGCCACACCGGCCGGCGTTTCCTCTTGTCTTTACATGTTTCCGTTAACGATGAATTGGTTTTTATTTGCACAGAAAGCCTCTTCCCAATAGCAAATTCGAGTAGCTATTGCGTGAGCACGAATTCCGTTAACCAAACAGCAGTGAGACAGTGCATTCTCCAGCTTCTCTGGTAATCTGATAACGAAGAATCGCTTTCTTTAAACTTCAAAATACACGTGTTATTTTATATGTTTGAGACTCCAAACTTCATGAAGAAACTGCAACGGAAATACAGAAAATTTGGACCTATGAAGGTGAATGTTCACTCTAACGTAAAAAAGTAGAAATTAGAAACTAGAGGGGCTGACGAACACTACATTGTTGTTAATGTGATGCAGGTGAGAGCACAATGCTTTAGTTCTGGTGCTGGATAATAGGCTCCCTCCCACACCACTCTCCAGTTGACCTGATAAAAACAGGGGAAGAGGAACATCCCGAACAGGATGGTGAAGTAACATCAAGGATGATTAGACAATCTGAATACAACTCACTGGTGGATGTATGAAACACAGGAAGACAGTCAAAGGAAGAAGTTCATTGGGCAGAAGTCCAGACGATTATCCCATGCCTAAAACAAGTAAAGGAGAAATCTATGGAAACAATTCTGGGAATGGAATTTGAACACGGTTTCCCTCTCGTGCCAGTTCTCGATCATGATGTTCCTTCTGTGATGCTTATGAGAAGCAGCAATTAGTAATACTTTCCCTGACGTAAGTAGTTCGTTAGCGACATTCCAAAACTTCTGGCAGAAGGTCGCGCACAGTGCTCCACGTTTACATTATGAAGCTCTAGCAGATTACTTTATAGCTGTCTATAACGGCAGTAATTTGCGAGTGACAGTTCGTTTACTCGGGCGATATTACGAGCACAAGAGCGCCAGGCACAAACAGACTCATATGACGCAGACAACTAACGCAAACGAAACAGACCGACTAAAATGTTTCACTTGTTTATCGCATTATGATCGTAGATACTAACTATTCGCTCGCCTTCTATCACTCAATGACCTGTATTTAGCTCGCTCATATCGGTACCAGCCGCCTTGTGTAAATAACGTACAGCTCTATGCGTCATGGAGCGTGACCGAACGGAACTGGTTATTGTGTACTAATCTACATCATGAACTGCCGGTCTCTGGCTCTGGCCCAGCTTGCTTGGGCAGGGCTGCTCATACCGTAAAGGTATGTGGAAATTTTTTTTCATGATTCCTGATGCTTCTAATCTAATTTTGATGAATTATAATTTTACTGAAGCAGTTAGGCGTATTCTAAGAACACTTCTGTAGTTTTCAGCGGTTAAAGCATTGGATTTAGAGATAAAATAGTGGTTAGTCGAATATTGATTCTGATGTGTAATAATTCGTTTTATGTTATCTGTGGTGTCGAGTAGAACAACAGTGTAGAAATCGTAGAATAATAGTGCAGACCTCTCACACTGCACACCGCTGACAAATACCAAGTGAGGACAAATGTTGCTTCTGGTTCCGATTAACAGTCAATCAATGTTATTTCACATATCATTCGCAGTCGTTATTACGTTGTGTTTCCCGTAATCTAGACAAACTGTGAACATTGCAATGCTATTTCCTGTGTCTGTACCAGAAATTCTGTCTAGGAACATTAAATATAGTTCAAGCAAGCAACATTTGTTCCTTGCAAACAGAATTCCTCATGCATGATTCCTTTCCTTTTTTTCAATAAAAGATTTGCCTGATGGTTTTCTTTAAAGCATGTTATCAATATACAAAAAAAAAATTACAGCAATCATCCAGTGGACCTGGAAAAAGGAACAGGCTCGTCAAAAGCTGGTGAGAGACTGCAACCACCAAGTGTTAAACACCTCGTTAAACATTAGCAGTTTTAGCCACATTTGTCAAAAAATAAAATAAATAATGTAATGTAGTTAAGGCTTCCTCTTCTCATTTCTATCAAGTTGCAGCATTGTCGCACCCCCGTCAGTGAAGCAACTCTTTAAATAGCAGCAATTTTAATCACATTTGTCAAAAAAATATAAAAGAAATAATGTGACGTGGTTAAGGCCTCTAGTTATTATTTACGTCATGATGCAATATTGTCGCATAACAGGCAAATATATCTGTGCTGAAAAACCAAAAGACTTTTGAAAATATCTTTTTAAAACTTTAATTTTAAGTTACGTTTTTAACTGTGAATGCATTAAATGGAATGGAATGTATAGTGACAGTATGAGCAGCTGCAAAGGACCAATTAGATGTGCAGTGAAGAAGTAATGTTGCATGCTCAATGCTGATTTTGGCCGACGTCGCCATGTTTTGCGATAAAAGGAGTCAAACACTCCTTCAGTTATTTCCTAGGAACTCAAATTCCAGATAGATTCCGGTAGAATCTGGGTTCAAGTTCATTCCTAGTGGACCTGTGTCATGAGCCCGTTGCCAACGTGTGAACGAAGTTTGATGTGTTGGAGAACGACTTCACGAATGCATTGAAAGAAAGGTAGAAATTAATGCTCTGCAATCCCTTGATGTAGCGCTCGCTTTTGAAGGCATGTCCAAAGACTTGCAGACAAGGTCGCGCCGATGACACATCCGATCATCATTCGTCCAGCATAACGCTTCATATCACACTATGAGAAGTGAACCTTGATAACTGTTGCGCATGTTTTTTTCCACTAAACAAGTGAAAATAGAAGTAAGACTTTTTAGACTTGCCGAATTAAGTGGAAGATGGTCGTCAATAAATAATGACCACAAATTTTACTCATAAAAAAAAATTCTTGAGTGCCAGAATTGAGTCACAATATCAGTCAACATTTCTTTTACATTCATAAGCGGCAGTCAAAGAAAAACGAGACATATCGGAAAAAGTAAGTGAACTGTTCATTATTTTAAAATTAATAGTTATAACCGTTAATAAATTTATCCTATTGCGAAATAAGATAGTGAGTGCCTTCATGGAGACATGTTTGCAATTGTTACGGAACCACTATTGTACCGCCGGCCGCGGTGGTCTAGCGGTTCTAGGCACGCAGTCCGGAACCGCGCGACTGCTACGGTCGCAGGTTCGAATCCTGCCTCGAGCTTGGATGTGTGTGATGTCCGTAGGTTAGTTAGGTTTAAGTAGTTCTAAGTTCTAGGGGACTGATGACCACAGTAGTTAAGTCCCATAGTGCTCAGAGCCATTTGAACCATTTTGAACTATTGTACCCAGATGCACACCTCTTCGTCTGAAGCAAAGTGAGGGCCATGAATGTCTTTCTTGAGGGCTCCAAAAATTTGGAAACAGCGTGCGAAGAGGTCGAGAATCTATGGAGACTCAAATGTTGCCAATGTCGTGTCCATTGTGCTGCAGAAGTTTCGCCGGGAAGTCCTGACAAGTTCTACACATAGACCCAATCTCTCCCCATGCGATTTCTATGTTTCTGGAGCGTTGAAGAAAGGTATACGTGGTCGTTGATTTGCTTCGGACGAAAAAGTGGAGGCCTGGGTAAATCAAGCTTCCGCAGGCAATCGCAAACATTTTTCCGTGAAGGCATGGACCGTCTTATCTCACAGGAGGATAGAAATATTAACAGCTATGGCGATTACTTTTGAAGTAATTACAGTTTGCTTACTTTCTGTCATCTGTCTCCTTTTTCATTTGATTGCCCCTTATAAAACTTTTCCACATGGTTTCCATCGCTTTCTGTGGCCTTACGCCAGTGTTGTGTAATCATATTTTCACTGGATCACTTGGCTATGATTGTCTTCAAAATGTGTCCCTAATGGAGAATCCTTAAGGGGGCAATTGGCGCGATTCACCAAGACGGAAACAGTGGCTGTGCCCGGACATCCGGAGTTTCGTTGACCATGGAGCTAAGTTTCTACATTTCATTGTGCTTTAACTCTCTGTGCCCATCGACGAACAGTACTGTCAGCCGTATCATTACCACGCACTGCACAGAAGCGTTTATGGATGTTCACCATGGTTTCTTTATCCGAAACCACGAACTCAGTTAAAGCAACCGATCTGTAACGTGTGTCTTGCGTAGGCACCACTCGATGGTGCAGTACGGCTCTGTCATCTGTCGCAATTGTTCGAAACTTTGCACACGTGCGAAAGAAATATCAAATTTGGAGCATCTAAAAGGACGTCTTCCAATACGTGTTAAAAGCAGTAAATCAGTTTGGGGCATTATTTACTGAACGAGCCCTCGTAGCGGTAAGCGCTCTTCATTTGATGCCAACGGTATTATACACAAACTAGCAGCGCCCTGCCGTGCTACCAGCGGCTAAACAGTTAAATTACAAGTGTAAAGAAATGTTAGTGGCCAAACTGACTGTCCATGCGTATGTGTCACCACAAAAGTTATCTCTTGGAGATACTGAGACAAGTGCCACCTGCGACCCAGCAAACCGCGTGACATCGGAAAAAACACCAAATTTTGATGCGATGGGAGAAGCTGGTAGAACAATTGTCGCTCACAATTCATTCGTTTACTTAAGGAAAAAACCAATACCTGCGCTAAACACAAGGTTCAAAAAATGGTTCAAATGTCTCTGAGCACTATGGGACTTAACTTTTGAGGTCATCAGTCCCCAAGAACTTAGAACTACTTAAATCTAACTAACCTAAGGACATCACACACATCCATGCCCGAGGCAGGATTCGAACCTGCGACCGTAGCGGTCGCGCGGTTCCAGACTGTAGCGCCTAGAACCGCTCGGCCATTTCGGCCGGCTAAGCACAAGGCATTCATTTGATAGCTACCTTCCATGGAGGACTTTTTAGTCACGTTACCCATTCCACGGAAACGGTAGTTCCGTTGACCACCCAAGTAGAACAGTGATTTTTTTTTCAAAATAAAAAGTAGCCTATGGGTTAACTCAGGGTATAAGCTAACTCCATTCCAAATTTTATCCAAATCCGTCCAGTCATTTCAGCGTGATGGAGCAGCAAACATATTCACTCACAAACTTTCGCATTTATAATAGATGCAATCGGTTGCAAAACGTGGTATCTAACATTTTTTTGCCAACTGTTGTTTTTGGCAACATCGTACTCCTGATTTCATAGGTTGGTGAAAGAACCTCTAGGAAATGTATACATTCTCAAGAAATTACGTATGGTTGTATGAAGTTATGGTAAGTGGCAGCTGGCTGGAGGTGAAACATTGTAACGAACAAACACGGCCGTCCGACGCTGTCTGTTTCGTAATGATAAGGAACTTGACTCAAATGTTTCGAGGGCTAGCAGTTGTTCTGACAATAGCTCTTTCCGTAGTGACGAAGATGAAGACACGGAGTATTATCCTATTTATGAATGCAAACTAGTCGGATGTAAATTACTCCTAAAACAGGTAAAAATAACTGTCTTTACTTCTGAACCTTTTTTCAGATAAAACATGGCATGCGTTGCACTTAGCAAGTCTTACAACCTGTTCCGCATCTAAAATATTCAAAAACACAAATTCTGTATCTTCCTTTCATCGACTATGAATTTAGTATGTCATAAATAAACTTGGTAAAACATAAGCACGAAGTATTATTTGGAAATAGCGGAAATAGGTATCTTTTTGGCTCGCAGATTATAGATGTGTGAGAAGGTTAACATTGTATCTACTGCAGTTACCATATTTTACACCCACTACTTTGAACCACTCAGGATCTCGTCTATTATCATGGTGTAACTCAGTTCTACAGAAAAACTGTTTACCTGAAACGTAAACACAACTCTCTTACCGTATGCTCTGAGCGTAGCGCCTTAAGCTCTTGACTAGCAAATCAAAGATCACGGGATCGAATCATCGTTGGATCACCAAACATTTTCAGGTAATCTTCAGCCTGACCGTTCACTTCTCAACGACATACTAAGTACGGTAGATACAGCCGTGGTTCGATGGCCACGTTAAACTGCATACCCCTTTCTCTCGCATGAGTTCTGCAGCAGGCTGGGAAGACGTGAACCTCCCAGGTGGCTTCAAGTTCATAGGTTATCACCAGTATCCTGAGCCACACGACATTTATATTTTATCCTTTTTATTATTTTAAAAGAGAATACTAAGCTTTTGTTTTGTTTGAGAAATCGAAGGCGCTCAATATCAACCAGGGTTGCGAATCTGAACCATCTACCTGTCATTCCACAATCAACAGTCATGACAAAAACAATGAAGGCATAAGGTCGCCAACTGCTTCTGGAAAATCTAATCCGCTTAGTTCAGTTCGTCATGCAGGATCATCGGCATCTCCTCAACAAGAGGATGCTGTAGACGATCACTAAAAATCTAACGAAAGGAAGGAAACGTGGGAGAAACAAACAGCAAAAAAATAAAAATTAAGAAATTTAGACAACAGCTGTCTTACCAAGAGGAAAGAAATCCACAAGGCCCTCGAGAAGCAAGCCCAGATTGCCATCACAAGAAAAAATGTTTTTCAGTGATTGATGCAGATAGATGACACTATCTGTTTGAAGAATTTTATTTAAAGGGAAACTATATCATCCAAAACGCTTATCTGCTTGGTCTAATAGATATTAAAAATACGAAAAAGAGTGGAAGTCCCTCTCAGGATAATTTTCTATTAGTTACAATATTTTAGTTGAAGGGCAAAAGTAGAAGTATGTAAAACTGCTTTCCTGAACATCCACGGATTACAAAAAAGTAGGGAAAGAGTAGAAATTTTGATCTAAAAGAACCAATGGTGCTCTACTCCACCGTCAGGTAAAAGAGATGCTCATGGACACCACAAGAAAAAGTTTTCAGAAGATGATACAAAAAATGTACATACTCTTATATCAAAACATCCCAAATACAAAAGTCACTATACCACACACAGAAATCCTTATAAGATGTTTATGTCTATGGAATATACAGTTTAAAGTTGTTTTGAAGAATATATTCAGTTCTATTCAAAATCCGGAGCAATCCTGTATCTTCAGACAATTTCAGAAGAATATATACGGAAGAATATAACATAGGTCTCAAAGCTCCTAAGACACACACATATAAAGACTGCGACTCAATGAGAATTGAACTGCAACAAGCTGAAAAAGACAAAAATGACGCTAAAATTGGTCATAACATTCAGAAACACCGCCTTAAGGCTGCTGCCGGCCTAAAAGCTTTGCAAAATGCACCAGAGGATAAAGACGCCATTGTTCTAACATATAATATCCTACAGGTGTTGCCCATTCCAAAATTTTCAGCTGGACCTGCATGCTACAAAAGAAAGTTGTTTTTCTACAACCACAGCATTCGTAATTGCTCCAGTAACGTAGGTTACTTTTACTGTTGGGGCGAGGATACTGCTACGAGAGGATGAGATGAATTTGCATGTTGCATATTGAAACATTTCACCATGAATGACGTATACTACAAGAATCGTGTAGTAATACCAGATAATAGCTGCGGCCAAAACAAAAACTGGTCAATAGCCGCTCTCTGGCTTAAATTATTGGCAAGTGGCCTTGTAAAACGTGTTGAACGGTTTTTCCAGTAGTTGGGCGTACTATGTTGCAATCGCATAGAGTTTCCGACCGAGTAGAGCAGTGTGTGAGGGATCGCATTCAGTATGTGTACTGCCCAGAGGAATGGGGGCAGATCTTGAAAAACGCACAACACTCGCCTACCTTTAATATGTACAGAATTCGGCAGTTTCAAATTTCTTCACTAAGGGCTGTTTAGAGCACCCATGAACGTAAGTTCTGCTAGTGTCAAACTTCTGTTGTTCCGTAAAAAACAAGATTATCTAACTTTATGTAATACATATTTAGGTTTTGGTGAAGAAATATCATTGAAACTGAAAGGTCGTCCTCTTAGAGAAGATTTTCTGCGAAAATTTAACGCACCTCTTCCACTGCTGTATAATACACCGAGATCAGTCGAGAAGAAAAAATTGCACGATTTCCTCAGCCTGTTAAAGTATATTCCAAAGGTATATAACGGGTATTACACCATTATGGTTCCTGAGCATTAAATGTAAAATTGTTGTACCTGAAAACGACTAATAAAACAATTGTCAATGCAACTTTGAATACCTTAACACAACTATCAATGCAACTTTTGGAGACTTTATTTTACTTACAGTGTTGTTAATAATGTACGCCATTACACTGTAAATATCCTGATAAGGATCCTTCTATGTGGTAACTGCCACGTAGTTGTAGCTACACTTCACATTAATTGTTGTAAAACATTGTATGTGGCACACAACTAGGTAACAAAGTCTCAGACGTTGGTGAAAAACGTGATATCTGCTTTTATCCCTCCTCTGTTTTCAGTTCTTGTATCTGCAAATTTCAAAACTTAACAAGCTCTACACTCAGATGCTTCCAAACAGATGACCTCTGTCTCTGCCACATGTGGTTTCTGGCGGGGACATCAAGGCGAAGTCATGGAGTTACACGTAATGTCTCCGAGAGAGCTGGGAGCTACTGAAGCCGTCAACCGAACTTTTGAAAATTTAATTTAAACAAATGCCAATTATTAGTGTTTTTTGGCAAACCAGTCTTTTTTTATCACTTTTGCTTCTTTCAGCTTTGGTTTTGATTTGTAGATGTGGAAAGTGGCCAATTGCACCGTAGGTCTATTATAACTAACTGTGCAAGTCGGTTTCAAAGTTCGGAGGAGGGGAAAGGGCATAGCACCTTCAATAGGTTTAAGCTTAGTATACCGGTGTGATATTGCAACCAACCTTCAGACTGCAGACACCTTAAGCTTTCCAAGTGGCTGCAGTAAGTTATTCGTGCACTCCTGATGCTTTCTTTTACTCGAACAAATGTAATTTGAACAGGTATTTATATGAATGTGTAACTGCAAATGGTCCACATTACTGTCGCCTGCAGTATATCCGAAACGACTCACATACGGTCATCACGAGCGGAGTTCTACGACCTCACACGTTCAGTTCTTCCGTAATTATAATTATTTACACGCTGCACTCCGCTTTGAATGTCTTGTAATTTCATATCATTTTCTTGGTGCAATTATATGGTTCAAATGGCTCTGAGCACTATGGGACTTAACAGCTGAGGTCATCAGTCCCCTAGAACTTAGAACTAAGTAAACCTAACTAACCTAAGGACATCACACACATCCATGCCCGCGGCAGGATTCGAACCTGCGACCGTAGCAACCGAACGGTTCCGGACTGAAGTGCCTAGAACCGCTCGGCCACCGCGGCCGGCGGTGAGATCATACTGTGAGAGTTTCATAAATTGATAAAGTTATCTACCTTGGGTGAATATCATTTCCACAGACTATCTCTTGGGCTGCACAATTAAGTCTTGTTCGAAAAGCGCCTGCCTCAAACGAATCCTTACACGGAGATCTATACATACATAACATAAGCTATTACTGACACAATCAAAATCATGCGCAATATAGAATACGCTACGTCGGAGGAAATGCTTAATACGAGAGCTGAGGCAAAATAAACATAATAAAATCTGCAGCATTTGATTTGCAATTCAGTTAGCCCACTACATTCGGATAGCAGCTGGGTTCAAATGTATTTCAACAGTAACAGAAGTCAACTCAGCACCTTGAATGAGATTTTCACTCTGCAGTGGAGTGTGCGCTGATATGAAACTTCCTAGCAGATTAAAACTGTGTACCGGACCGAGATTCGGACTCGGGACCTTTGCCTTTCGCAGGCAAGTGCTCTACCAACTTTTTTTTTAAATTTTTCACTTTTTTTTTTTTTGGAACTACAAAAAAACCCTAAGTGCCACCGCCCCTTTTCATCCTATAACAAAAAAAATTGGTCCACTTAGGCGTTGGCTCCTGACTAAACCTGCTCCAGAGAGCTACCTATATACCAGGGGAAATATGGGAAATCAAGGTTAGGGCTATCCTTACAAACAAAACAAAATCTTCCTTTTTCTGAATTTTATTTCTATTTCTATTGTTTTTATTTTTATTTTTTTTTCTCTTTTCCTTTCTTTTTCCTTTTTTTTCCTTCTTGTTGTGTTATTGATCAGAGGCCTTCTGCGCCCCGCTGGTAATATGTTGAGTCACGTCTTCTCGAAATTGATGTGTTCCGTTAAATTGTTCAGAAATGCTCATTGGTTCAAACAGGAAACCTTCTTCTCTCTTGGCTTAACACATTCCAGCTGCGAGGCGGGTCGTGGAAAGCACTCCCAAGGAAGTTTGAGAAAAATTGTCTGTATCTTGGGTGACGGACAACGACATAATGACGGTCAGGCCGTGCAACAGAATCGGTAACGATCTATGGACAACCCTACCAAACGTTGTCTTAGTCCACATAGCAAGGATTCCAAGGAAAAGGCATACAAAATCGCTGACAGAGGGCAACCTTGACGTACGGATCGACCTATTATTATCGGTGGAGTGAGTCTGCCATTGTACATAATCCTGGATGAGGCACCCCGCAGAAGGCGCATCACTACCGTGATAACGGCGACTGGGAAACCCATATGGTGGAGAACGGCCGTAAGGAACGAATGGTCAACCCTATCAAAAGCTTGACTAAAGTCCAAAGACGCAAGTGCCCCAGACAGGCGTTGTGCCTGGGTAACGGCGATCATATCCCTGTAGCGGCATAAAGCTGTGCGGATATTATTATCCCCTCCAAAAGATGCTTGGTCTGGCGACACAACATATCGGGCAACGTTTTTAAGTCGTGCCGCCAAAAGGCGAGTAAAGATTTTCATATCACTGTTAAGGAGGGTCATGGGCCGATAATCACTGATATTGTTGCCACCAAGCGGTTTATGTACAGGAATAATAATTTCTTCCATGAAAGCATCCGGCACAGGTACTTCCGGAGACATCAGTTCCCGACAGATGAAGGTGAAGATGGACTCTAACAAATCACGGAAGGTGCGATAAAATTCGAGGGGAAGACCGTCGGGTCCTGGGGAGCGATTGATGGTTCCTGCCCGGATCGCATCGCGGACTTCATCATCAGTCACCTCTGACATCAAGTCAATCGCCGCATCTCCTGGGATACCACCGAAGTTGAGCTGTGAGACTTCCTCGATCAACTCTGGGGAATGTGAAATTGCGGCGTAGAGCTGCTGGTGGTGGGTGTGAAGTACATTCCCTATTGCAGATTGGGTTACGTAGCGACGACCTTCTTTGTCTGTTAGGACGTGAATCAATTTTCGGCGTCGATTTTGGCGTTCTTGGATGATATGGTGCATCGACGGATGTTCATGAGGCATGCGATCAGCAGTACGAGATCGTACTATCGCTCCTTCCAAATGCCTCCGCATGAGATTGGAGATTTGTGCCTTAGCATGGTTCATCCTCGTATGGCGCTCAGGAGAGGCTGGCATCGTGGAGCTTTCTCGTAGGATCCTGTAGTAAAAGTCTATAGTGTTCTTCCTCCAGGCTACAAGTTTTTCGAAGAGCAGGTTTTGCACACTGGATCCACCAGGGTGTGGTAGACGGACACGTGGACGGCGTCTATTACATGTGATCCAAGTGTCTTCTATTAGAAGTCGACAGTCAGGAGAATTAAGAAGTGCCGTGTTCAGTTTCCATAAACCACGTCCGTGCCATACTGCCTGTCTTGTGAGAACAACATCACAGAAGTAAGCCTCATGATCTGAGAAAGCAACAGGCCAGATTTCAGCCTGTCGAGTGTGTTGAATTAAGGATCGCGAGATGTAGATGCGATCCAGTCGGCTAGAGGAGTGCGCAGTGTAGTATGTAAAGCCCATAAGATCACCGTGAACATGTTTCCACGTGTCGACAAATTGTAGCCGCGTGACGACTGTTTCCAGAGCTGCGCATGGTGAGTGACGGGGCAATTGCTCCTGAGGTAGCTGTGTGCAGTTGAAGTCTCCAACCATGACCCAGTCATCGTGTGGTCCCATAAAAAGGGGTGTAACTTCATTCGCGAAGAAGGCATTGTGTTCACGACGGTAGCTGGAGCCCGACGGCTCATAAATGTTGACGATGCATACACCAAAGAGAGTAAGGGCCATACCTCTGCCGTTGGGGAGGAATAGGACATCTTCGGCAGGAAGACCTTCTCGTAAGATGATGGCAACACCACTACCGGTGTCCGAAGCGGGAGAAAGATGCGCCATGAAGCCATGTGGTGGTGAAAAATCGGCGACATGCACTTCCTGAAAAAGCGCAATATCTATGTCCGCATCATAAATCATATCACGGAGCAGCGCTAGTTTGTGAGGCGCACGAATGGTCGCGAGGTTAATCGTTGCGACACGATAATGCTGGTGTTGGAGTCCCACAGGCACAGGTGGGGCTCCTTCTTCAGGAGCGAGAGGCTGCTGAAGAGGCTGCTATTGTGGAAAGTTCGCGGGCGCGGGCGGAACCGATGGGGGCACCCCATCATCAACACCGTCCACGCCAGTCCCTTCGATCACCACGTCGTCTACCCAGGAGACTGATCCTGTGGCAAGGCATCGGCTGTGCACATCATCCACGTGGAGAGGAGACGTAGTTTTCGGCTCAGCCGATAGGCTCTCTTCAACGTCGACCTGTGGGGGCGACGGGCCCAGTGAGGAGGGGTGTTCGTTGCCAGTGGTCGCCTGTGGCGGGTCGTTCGCATCAGACTTTTGGTCATCAAAGAGCGGTTTGTCGTCCATCTTCGAGTCTGCATCCCTCGTATCCATCCGTAGAATGGATTCATCAGGGGGTGTACGGCTACGTTTCGGCTACGTTTCTTTCTCTTTCGTGTCGACCCTTGTTTTCGAACATGTCGTTCAGAGTCTAATTGCGGGTGGCTTTCGTCTGACTCCGAACCAGTCTGAAGGAAAGCAGAAGTAGGCTGTTGTTGTTGTTGTCTTCAGTCCTGAGACTGGTTTGATGCAGCTCTCCATGCTACTCTATCCTGTGCAAGCCTCTTCATCTCCCAGTACTTACTGCAACCTACATCCTTCTGAATCTGCTTAGTGTATTCATCTCTTGGTCTCACTCTACGATTTTTACCCTCCACGCTGCCCTCCAATGCTAAATTTGTGATCTCTTGATCCCTCAGAACATGTCCTACCAACCGCGCCCTTCTTCTTGTCAAGTTGTGCCACAAACTCCCCTTCTCCCCAATTCTATTTAATACCTCCTCATTAGTTATGTGATCTACCATCTAATCTTCAGCATTCTTCTGTAGCACCACATTTCGAAAGCTTCTATTCTCTTCTTGTCCAAGCTATTTATCGTCTATGTTTCACTTCCATACATGGCTACACTCCATACAATTACTTTCAGAAACAACTTCCTGACACCTAAATCTATACTCGATGTTAACAAATTTCTCTTCTTCAGAAACGATTTCCTTGCCATTGCCAGTCTACATTTTATGTCCTCTCTACTTTGACCATCATCAGTTATTTTGCTCCCCAAATAGCAAAACTCCTTTACTACTTTAAGTGTCTCATTTGCTAATCTAATTCCCTCAGCATCACCCGACGTAATTCGACTACATTCCATTGTCCTCGTTTTGCTTTTGTTGATGTTCATCATATATCCTCCTTTCAAGACACTATCCATTCCGTTCAACTGCTCTTCCAAGTCCTTTGCTGACTCTGAGAGAATTACAATGTCATCGGCGAACCTCAACGTTTTTATTTCTTCTCCATGGACTTTAATACCTACTCCGAATTTTTCTTTTGTTTCCTTTACTGCTTGCTCAATATACAGATTGAATAACATCGGGGACAGGCTACAACCCTGTCTCACTCCATTCCCAACCGCTGCTTCCCTTTCATGCCCCTCGACTCTTACAACTGCCATCTGGTTTCTGTACAAATTGTAAATAGCCTTTCGTGTCCTGTATTTTACCCCTGCCACCTTTAGAATTTGAAACAGAGTATTCCAGTCAACATTGTCAAAAGCTTTCTCTAAGTCCACAAATGCTAGAAATGTAGGTTTGCCTTTCCTTACTCAATTTTCTAAGATAAGTCGTAGGGTCAGTATTGCCTTACGTGTTCCAACATTTCTGCGGAATCCAAACTGATCTTCCCCGAGGTCCGCTTCTACCAGTTTTTCCATTCGTCTGTAAAGAATTCGCGTTAGTATTTTGCAGCTGTGACTTATTAAACTGATAGTTTGGTAATTTTCACATCTGTCAACACCTGATTTCTTTGGGATTGGAATTATTATATTCTTCTTGAAGTCTGAGGGTATTTCGCCTGTCTCATACATCTTGCTCACCAGATGGTAGAGTTTTGTCAGGACTGGCTCTCCCAAGGCCGTCAGTAGTTCCAATGGAATGTTGTCTACTCCCGGGGCCTTGTTTCGAGTCAGGTCTTTCAGTGCTCTGTCAAACTCTTCACGCAGTATCATATCTCCCATTTCATCTTCATCTACATCCTCTTCCATTTCCATAATATTGTCCTCAAGTACATTGTCCTTGTATAGACCCTCTATATACTCCTTCCACCTTTCTCCTTTCCCTTCTTTGCTTAGAACTGGGTTTCCATCTGAGCTCTTGATATTCATACAAGTGGTTCTCTTTTCTCCAAAGGTCTCTTTAATTTTCCTGTAGGCAGTATCTATCTTACCCCTAGTGAGATAAGCCTCTACATCCTTACATTTGTCCTCTAGCCATCCCTGCTTAGTCATTTTACACTTCCTGTCGATCTCGTTTTTGAGATGTTTGTATTCCTTTTTGCCTGCTTCATTTACTGCATTCTTGTATTGTCTCCCTTCATCAATTAAATTCAATATTTCTTCTGTTACCCAAGGATTTCTACTAGCCCTCGTCTTTTTACCTACTTGATCCTCTGCTGCCTTCACTACTTCATCCCTCAGAGTTACCCATTCTTCTTCTACTGTATTTCTTTCCCCCATTCCTGTCAATTGTTCCACTCCCGAATCAACGTCCATCTCAGTAGCAGTTTCACTCACAGTGCTGCGAAGATTCGGCAGGTCAGGATCTGGCGTCTGTGGCACCTCAGAAGGAATCTCATTAGCGGTTGCATCTACCTGATCAGACGACGTCAACGGAGCCGGAAGACCCTGTGTAGAGGTGCTACCTTCCTTGGCAACCTCGGCATATGTGACAGGGATCTGAGTGATCACCGCTGGGGACGCTTCCTCGCCGACCGGCGTCTGGATCAGGCGGCGTCGCATGCAGGCGGACCTGACGTGGCCTTCTTGTCCACAACCCGCACATGTTCGGGGTTGGCCGTCGTACATGACAATGGCTCGCACCCCGCCAATTGTCAGGTATGATGGTATATGTTTTTTCAGTTCAATTTTGACCTGACGCACGCCATTAAGGACATGGTAGGTCGTGAAGGTTTGCCATTTTTCCTCTACGTAACCGATGACGTTACCGTATGGTTGTAACGCAGAGACAACTTCGTCCTTCGGAACTTCAAAAGGTAGTTCAAACACTCTAATCGTGCGTTGACCGTACTCTGCGAGTTCAAGTGTTACAGCTCCGATGTGACCATCAGAGTATTTGAACTTAAGTCCATTGGCATGGCGGCGAATAACATCTTCACACACCTCGGTGTTTGTCATTTTAATATAAACGACACTATTCATGATCGAAAAATGTATTCCGATAACGTGGTCAGGATCTAAACGAACATCTTCACGAATGAACGTTTCAACTTCATGTGTACGTGGTCGCGCATGTTCAGCTGGGAAGGAAACTTTAAGGGTCGCACGGCGGTAAGCGCTCGACATGTTGTTCACGGTGGACGGACACAAGCCTTAAAGCTACGACGCGGAAGTAAACAACGCCTGCAGCGGAGCACTGGCCGGCGCGCGGGGCCGTCCGCACGCTGCCACGGCTGAGAGCCGACTCTGCCAACTGAGCTACCCAAACACGACTCACGCCCCGCCCTCACAGCTTTACTCCTGCCAGTACCTCGTCTCCTCCTACCTTCCAAAACTTTACAGAAAGCTCTCCTGCGAACCCTCCCGAAGCATATCCGCAACACTTGCACGCTAATCGAACCTACCGGTAACAAATCTAGCAGCTCGCCTCTGAATTGCTTTCAACCCGACCTGGTATGGATCCCAAACGATCGAGCAGTATTCAAGAATAGTTAGCACTAGCGCCCTATATGGCGTCTCCTTTACAGGTGAACTACTCTTTCCTAAAATTCTTCCAATAAACCGAAGTCGACCTCTCGCCTTCCTTACCACAATCCTCACATGCTCTTTCCATCTTATATCGCTTCACAACGTTATGCCTAAATATTTAAACGACGCTACTGTCAAGCATGGCACTACTAAAGGCGTATGTTTGTTTTTCCTCCTCATCCGCATAACTTACATTTTTGTATATTAAGAACCAGCTGCCACTCATCAGACCAACTAGAAATTTTGTCTATGTCATCTTGTATCAACCTCAGTCACCTTCCTGTACACCACAGCATCATCATTGGACCACCGTAGATTGCTGTCCATCCTGTCTGCCAGATCATTTATGTACATATAAAATAGCAACGGTCCTATCACACTTCTCTGGAGCACTCCTGATGTTACCTCTGTCTCCAATGAGCACTTGCCATCAACGACAACATACTGTGTTCTTCGACCCAGTCACATATTAGCACTCCGTCTTCAGGCCACGAGTGGCCTATCGGGACCATCCGACCGTCGTGTCATCCTCAGAGGAGGATGAGGATAGGAGGGGCGTGGGGTCAGCACACCGCTCTCCCGGTCGTTATGATGGTATTCTTGTCCGAAGCCGCTACTATTCGGTCGAGTAGCTCCTCAATTGGCATCACGAGGCTGAATGCACGCCGAAAAATGGCAACAGCGCATGGCGGCTGGATGGTCATCCATAAAAGTGCCGGCCACGCCCAACAGCGCTTAACTTCGGTGATGTCAAGGTAACCAGTGTATAAACTGCGGCAAGGCCGTTGCCCAGTCACATATCTGCATATTCCATATGCACGTAACTTCGTTAACATTTTGCAATGGGGACCGTGTAGAATGCTTTCCGGAACTCTAGAAATATGGAATCTGTTATCGTTCATCCATAGTTCACAGTATATCATGTGAGAAAAGAGCCAGCTGTGTTTCGCACAAGCGATGCTTTCTAAAGCTGTGCTGATTCGTGGACATCGGTCACTAGGAAATTTATTATATTCGAACTCAGAATATGCTCTAAATTCTGCAGCAAACCGATGTTGAGGATATTGGTCTGCAAATTTTCGGGTCCGTTCTTTTACCCTTCTTATATACAGGAAACACCTTCGCTTTTTTCCAGTCACTTGGCACTTTGTCCTGGTCGTGAGATTCGTGATAAATGCAAAATAAGCAAGGGGCCAATGACGCTGTAAAACCGAATTGGGATTCCATCCGGGCCGGCCGCGGTGGTCTAGCGGTTCTAGGCGCGCAGCCCGGAACCGCGCGACTGCTACGGTCGCAGGTTCGAATCCTGCCTCGGGCATGGATGTGTGTGATGTCCTTAGGTTATTTAGGTTTAAGTAGTTCTAAGTTCTAGGGGACTGATGACCACAGTAGTTAAGTCCCATAGTGCTCAGAGCCATTTGAACCATTTGAATTTGATTCCATCCGGACCTGGCGTTTTATTCAGTTGTTTCCCTACACCAGGGATGCTTATTACTATGTCATCCGTGCGGGACTCTGTGCGACGGTCAAACGACGTTACGTTTTTAAGATTT
This sequence comes from Schistocerca americana, assembly GCF_021461395.2. Classification (NCBI taxonomy): domain Eukaryota; kingdom Metazoa; phylum Arthropoda; class Insecta; order Orthoptera; family Acrididae; genus Schistocerca; species Schistocerca americana. The sequence continues at coordinate 39,650,671 of NC_060124.1, forward strand.
TCCTGCGTGAACGATTCACTAAACAAGGAATTTGAAACTTCGGCCTTCCTTTTGCTGTCTTCTACTGTCAGACCAAACCGGTCAAAGAGTGACTGGATAGAAGCCTTAGACCCGCTTAGAGGTTTTACTTAGCACCAGATGTCATAAACACTGAGATGCGTGAAAAAATGCATGAAGTTTTAATACATTTATTCTTTACTACTAAGACGCTTCTACATTTGTGTCAACGTAAGGAAATCCCTGACATCTGACATCGCTTTTGGCAGCTTTCAGCTGTGAAGCGTAAACGACTGTAGGAGAAAGGGTGTTTTTGTAAATACTTGGTAATGAAATTTTTGCGATACTTCACAACAAACGCAGTTCAATTTTTTTTTTGTTTTTTTTTTGCGTTTCTAATAGAAAACTGGCAAAATGAATACCCTGGTATGACCGGGTTTGTCAGCTAGAGTTTCCTATAAGGAAGGGGAGGAGGATGACTATATACTATTGACTGAACTAACAATGTCACGCGGAAATTAGGAAGGTGTGTAAATAGCTGCAAATGTTATCAAAACACTGTACCGACTGAATGCAGTTTCAAAAAAATGGTTCAAATGGCTCTGAGCGCTATGGAACTTAACTTATGAGGTCATCAGTCCCCTAGAACTTAGAACTACTTAAACCTAACTAACCTAAGGACATCACACACATCCATGCCCGAGGCAGGATTCGAACCTGCGACCGTAGCGGTCGCGCAGTTCCAGACTGTAGCGCCTAGAACCGCTCGGCCACTCAGGCCGGCGAATGCAGTTTCAAAAACGTTGTTAGGTATGTGTGTTAAAATAGTTGTACTATTTACAAATACGAAACTACAGAAGTTACAGTACTATTTTTAAGCTTTTTCAGTCTAGGTAAAGCGAAGGACATCTAATAGTTGTGATATGAATGTACTAGTAGCAGCCTTTTTGCACACAGTGTGCGGTTCTAAATAATGTACTTAAAATTTTGTACGAAACTGGTTGCCACTGTTAAGTCATATCCTAAACCAAGTTAACATGAGGCCTCTGATGTGCAGTATTGGGTGCAAGTTTACTACTTACTTCACCATCTTAATTGCTGTCAACAATCTTACTCCTAAGTCACTTGGACGTCCTTTCTCTAAAACTAGACAGGGTACGAGTTGGTAATACTCTTTATTATCATAATATATAAGTTTGAAGTATGTAAGTGTTATAACAGGCTACATAACTTTATATTGTAAGTAGGCTGTTTAGGTTCTTATATTGGTAACGCTGCCGCCACGTAGCGCTCTGTATGAAAATCACTGGCTGTGCTGTGTGCAGTCTGTGGCTGGTTGTCATTGTGGTAATATTCGCTGTTGTAGTGTTGGGCTGTCGGCTGTTAACAGCGCGTAGCGTTGCGCAATTGGAGGTGAGCCGCCAGCAGTGGTGGATGTGGGGAGAGAGATGGCGGAGTTTTGAAATTTGTAAGACTGGATGTCATGAACTGCTATATATATTATGACTATTAAGGTAAATACATTGTTTGTTCTCTATCAAAATCTTTCAGTTGCTAACTATGCCTATCAGTAGTTAGTGCCTTCAGTAGTTTGAATCTTTTATTTAGCTGGCAGTAGTGGCGCTCGCTGTATTGCAGTAGTTCGAGTAATGAAGATGTTTGTGAGGTAAGTGATTTGTGAAAGGTGTAGGTTAATGTTAGTCAGGGCCATTCTTTTGTAGAGATTTTTGAAAGTCAGATTGCGTTGCGCTAAACAATATTGTGTGTCAGTTTAAGCACAGTCATGTATAATTGTTCAAAGGGGACGTTTCATATGGAATGGCCCTGACTAACATTAAACTATACCTTTCACAAATCACTTATATACAATATTCAAACGTCTTCCACTCGCAAAATAAACGATTTCGCTGTTCGTGACTTAAATGCTGGAGTTATTTTTGTGAACAATGTTACGTTTTTCGCGCATTTAACATAGAAAGTACCAAATGATTGTTTCTGGTATTGCATATGACCCGTTTTGTCTCTGCTGTAAAAAAAACTGTAGTATAAATGTGCCAACACATACTTAATTCATTTAAATATAGTAGTTTACACATAACACGATGGTACTGAATATAGAATACAATTCTGTTGTGAATTATAAGCTATGATATGCTTGTATATAATCGAATCAAAGTATGTCAAAAGTTGTTGTGAAAGTTCCTCTAAATTTAGGTCTACGACTACCCCGTGAGCTAGCTTGACACATGTTATCTCAATACGTACCTTCATGACTATTACCCAAAGTCAATGCCATTTTTGGCACAATTTTTTGTTTAAATCGCGAAAGCCAGCGGTAGGTACACTATGTGATGAAAATGACTAAAACTTCCTGGCGCCCTCCATCGGTAATGAATTCAGTATGGTTTTGGCCCACCCTTAGCCTTGATGACAATTTCCACTCTCACAGGCATACGTTCAATCAGGTGCTGGAAGGTTTCTTGGGGAATGGCAGCCCATTCTTCACGGAGTGCTGCACTGAGGAGAGGTATCGATGTCGGTCGGTGAGGCCTGGCACGAAGTCGGCGTTCCAAAACATCCCATAGGTGTTCTATAGGATGCAGGTCAGGACTCTTGTGCAGGCCAGTCCATTACGGGGATGTTATTGTCGTGTAACCACTCCGCCAAAGGCCGTGCACTATGAACAGCTGCTCGATCGTGTCGAAAGATGCAAGCGCTATCACCGAATTGCTCTTCAAAAGTAGGAAGTAAGAAGGTGATTAAAATATCTATTAGGCCTGTGCTGTGATAGTGCCACCCAAAACAACAAGGGGTGCAAGCCCCCTCCATGAAAAACAAGACCACACCATAACACCACCGCCTCCGAATTTTACTGTTGCACTACACACGCTGGCAGACGACGTTCACCGGGCATTCGCCATACCCAAACTCTACCATCGCATCGCTAAATTGTGTACCGTAATTCGTCACTCCACACAACGTTTTTCCACTGTTCAATCGTCCAATGTTTACGTGCCTTACACCAACCGAGGCGTCGTTTGGCATTTACGGGCGTGATATGTGGCTTATGAGCAGCTGATCGGCCATGAAATCCAAGTTTTCTCACCTCCCACCTAACTATCATAGTACTTGCAGTGGATCCTGAAGCAGTTTGGAATTCCTGTGTGATAGTCTGAGTACATGTCTGCTTATTACACATTACGACCCTCTTCAACTGTCGGGTCTCTGTCAGTCAACAGACTAGGTCGGCCTGTACGCTTTTGTGTTGTACGTGTGGCTTCACTATCACATCGGAAATATTGGACCTAGGGATGTTTTGGAGTATGGAAATCTCGCGTACAAACGTATGACGCAAGTGACACGCAATCACCTGACCAAGTTCGAAGTCCGTGAGTTCCGCGGAGCGCCCCATTCTGCTCTCTCACGATGTCTAATGACTACTGAGGTCGCTGATATGGGGCAACTTGCAGTAGGTGGCAGCGCCGGCCGTTGTCGCCGAGCGGTTCTAGGCGCTTCAGTCTGGAACCGCGCGACCGCTACGGTCGCAGGTTCGAATCCTGCCTCGGGCATGGATGTGTGTGATGTCCTTAAGTTAGTTAGGTTTAAGTAGTTCTAAGTTCTAGGGGACTAATGACCTCAGATGTTAAGTCCCATAGTGCTCAGAGCCATTTGACTCATTTTCGAAGTAGGTGGCAGCACAATACACTTAATATGAAAAACAAATGTTTTGGGGTGACCGGATACTTTTGATCACAATGATAAAAACTTGTTTTCTTATTCGTCAGCTCAGAGAATATACTTCTTTCTATGGGTATCAGTTGCCAATATCAATACGATAGTATAGTAATATCTGCTCTCTCTGTGATCGTCAGTTGTATCAGATGCAATACACTCATATCCGCGACGCGACGTTGCCTCTCAGAGATGCATGTACAGCTATTAGAGTTCAGAAGTACAGAGTGTTTCAGAATGATTCCACATGAAAGACAGAAACTTTGTGTGAATTTTAACTCAACGTTTAACCTGGCTTAAGCTGTCGGATCATGTGTTGCCGGCAAGGGTCTCCCTGGTTGAGGTAGCTCGCCCGTTCGCTCTTTCATTATCCAATGCGCTTCAAGTCGACACAGCAATAACACATCAACAAAATATGTATCGCGTTCTGCGTTTCATCAGGTGCAACTGGTTCACAACGGAGTAACATGATTTTGTGATTTTTGTCAGCAGTACGGTACTGCTTATCGTGCAGCATAAGGGGCGAACGTACGAGTGTCTGGTACTGCAGCGTTGGTGTCCAAAGTACGTTAGGGTTTTTTTTTGTGGAGGAGGAAGGTGGGGGACAGGGAGAGAGAAGGGAAAGGAGTCGTGGAAGACTCTGTCTGCCTTTCCCTCTGACAACTTTGGGTCAATTGCGACACGCATAGCAACATCAGCGAACGCAGTAACTCCAGATATGCTCGCTAAAGTACGTGGCGAGTTTTACTATCGTCTAGATTTTGTCGAGAGTCCGGCAGAGGGAACACTGAACATTTATCCTAAGCATAACTGTGACCGAGCGAGGCGGCGCAGTGGTTAGCACACTGGACTCGTATTCGGGAGGACGACGGTTTAATCCCGCGTCCGGCCATCCTGATTTAGGTTGTCTGTGATTTCCCTAAATCGATCCAGACAAATGCCGGGATGGCACGGCCGACTTCCTTCCCCATCCTTCCCTAATCCGATGAGACCGATAACCTCGCAGTTTGGTCTCTTCCCCCAAACAACCCAACGCATAACTGTGAAAAGTACCTCGTGAAGAACGTGCATGCATGTTAAACCTATACCCTTGGAAACTATTTTGGAAACGAAAACTTTTTGGTCCTAGGAGTAAGTTAAAATTCACGCTAAGTTTCTCTTTTCATTCATGCGGAACATTTAGTCTCGTGAAATCGGATGACACTTTTCAAAACACAACACATAAGATGGCGTACGTAAGTACTGTAACGAAACTTTTAAAAACACAGCACATAAGATGGCGTCTGTAAATACCGTAATGAACCGTAATGATGGTACGTATGGGTGCCGGAAATGTGACTGAGCGGCAGAGGGCGCAGTGTGCTTTCGCCGTATCGCCGTCAGCAGCACAGCCGCTGTTCAGAAGCGTGACATTTGGCCGCGATGTCCACGTGATGTCGCGTCGCATACTCGCAACACAAACAGGTGACGTCGTGTTATGTAACGCGTGACTCCTCCTATTAATAACTCTAGTGCAAAGATGCTACGACCATTGGTGGCAGCAGAAGTTGACATTCATGCGTATGTAAAGCTTACGAATAACGGTAATACCGTGAGTGTGTGCGTACTCGCGCACGTGTGTGTGTGTGTGTGTGTGTGTGTGTGTGTGTGTGTGTGTGTGTCAGCGAGACACAGAGAGAGGGAGGTACAGAGAAAGAGAAGGGGGAGGGAGGGGCAACATTGCGTTGGACGTGTCTACATTGCATTAGATATGTGCTGGCGTCACAGTGACCAGCGGTATCCGACTGCACATAATCCTGTTCCTTCTATTTTTAACAGGTCGTCTCATGGATAGCGACTGAACTGACGGGGCAGACTAAGCGCGCTTACAAAACAATGTTGTGTGATTCATCTAAAGGAGCTCGGTCACTACACACCTGCATTCGCTGCTCTCAGGTAAGAGGTACTGATTCCGCGAACACTCAGGAAATAGTTTTTACTGTGAGCAGTGAAGAGGGTACCCAAAGTTAGGGCGTCATCGCTAATCATGCTTCAGAATCCGAGGACAAATATCTGCACAATCAGATGGACCATGCGGTGCGACCGATGGCCGTTTCACAGTCTGCCATGTGGTCTCATTAAGGTATGGTATGAAGCAGCATGGGTTCAACATGTCGCCCTTCCAACTGTTGACGGTTTTCTACCCCCCCCCCCCCTCCCCCCCTCCCCCCCCCCCCCCCCCAGGAGCATCTTCTACTTCTCATTCAAGCAGCTAATCAACTGGCCTAACGACGCCCAGTGCATCCAAATCCAGTCCACCCACCAATGGAACGTAAGTGGCACTACCAGAACGTTGTTGGATGTATTCCGATCTCTAACTTCTCTTTTTATTCTTTACAGGTTCCATTAAGTAACTCGATGATTATTCCCTAATGTCTTAACACAGTTTCTATTATCCTGTCACTTCTCTCTGTCCATTTGTTCCCACCTTAGCCGATTCTGTTTCTCGTTATTCTCTTCGTCTTCGTCCTTAATTGAATGGGAAAGAACTGTCTTCAGTGATGAGTCTGATTCGGAATAAGCCCCAATGATCAGCGAAGACGTGTCTGGAGATGCCCCTGACAGCGGTCGGATTCCAATCTGACTGTCGCTGGCTATGCGTCCCGATAACCAGGTGTGATGTTCTGGGGTGCCTTTCTTTTCATAGCACGTCTCCTTTGGCATCCTTACAGCACCGCAGAACGCCGACGATATCCTACGCCCAGTTTTGTTGTCCTTCATGGCAAACCATCCTGGGCTTACATTTCATCAAGAAAATGCCCGCCTGCACACTGAGACAATTTCTACTGATGGCCTTCGTGCTTTCCAAATCCTTAGTTGGCCAGTAAGGTCGCCGAATCTGTCCCCAATTGAAAATGTCTGGAGCATTATGAACAGGGCACTCTAACCAGCCCTGGATTTTGACGATGTAACGTGGCATTTGCACAGAATTTGGCACAATATCCCTCAAGAGGACATTCAAGAACTCTCTCAATGCGAATCCGAATAACTGCTTGGTACAAGGGCCAGAAGTAGTCTTGCTCAATTTTTGAAGCACTTCCTCTAGAAAAGCGTGAATTGTAATCATTTTTTATCTGTAGATTTACATCACATCTACCAGTTTCCGTCTCGTTCGGGTAATTCCTTCGTGTTGTATCTTTTTTTATATAATTAATTTCCAGGAGATTCCTGTCTTTTCCTAGACATTTTAGTACTTCATTCTTTCGTCGATCAATTGAGGTATGTCTTCTGTTACGCAAAGTTTCCCCTCAGTTACCTTCCTTGTACTTACGTTTACCTGTCTACCATCTATAATCGCTCTTCTCACAAATGTATACTCTTCAACAACTGGAGCTCCTAGTCTTGTATTCCTTACCGCAGTATCCGCATCCTTGGCGAACTTCAAATGTGTCTCATAAAATCTCAGTACCCCCAGTAGCCCACTTTCTTCCACACTTATTCTTCTGGGCTAGTCTCTTAAACTTCAGTCTACTCTTAATCATTATTAAATTGTAATCTGAGTCTGTATCTGGTCCTGGTCACCCTTTAGAATACAATAATTCATTTCGAAACCTCTGGCTGACCATGATGTAATCCAGCTGGACCCTTCCCGTGTCTCCTGGTCTTTTCCAAGTATACCTTCGCCTCTTGTAATTCTTGAACAGAGTATTCGCTGTCACCATCTGAAATTTATTGCAAAACTCAGCGTTTCTCCTGCTTCATTCCTACTGCCAAGCCTACAGTCTTCCGTAACCCTTTCCTCTGATCTACCCCTACAACCGTGTTTCAATCCGCTATGACTGTTCTCCCATTACGTACTGAATTACCCGTTCATTATCCTCACATACTTTCTCTATGTCCTCGTCTTCTGCTTCCGATGTTGGCATGTACACCTGAAGTGTCTTGTCGGCGTTGATTGGCTGTCAAATCCGATGAAAACAACTCTATCGCTGATCTGTTCACATGTCAGTTTCTGTTGCAGTTGATATTACCCTATATTCGTCTGACCAGAAATCCTTACCTTTCGTTAACCTCCACTATATTTTTATTGAGCCATTGCATTTCCCTTTTCGGATTTCCTAGCTTCCCAGCTACGTTCATACTTCTGACATTACAAGCTCCGATTCGTAAATGTTATTACTTTTTCTCACGGTCACCTTCCCCTTGACAGTCTCCTCCCGGATGTCCGAAAGGAAGACTAATCCGGAATCTTCTGCCTATGAAGATATTACATGCCAAATGTCCCGTGGATACATATTTATGTGTCTTTAATGCATTGGTTCCCATTGCCTTCTTTATCCTCATGCCGTTGATCATCGATGATTCTTCCGTGTGCCCTGAACCTGTGTCCGCACCTCCGCCCTCTTTGGTAAGGCCATTGGCAGAACTAGGGAGACTTGTAATGCCGGAAGTGTTTGCCCATCATTGATGGCGATATTTTATTTAAAAATTTCCCGTTGTTTAGTGGACATATAGTAGTCATTATTTAATGACTACAGTGCCAAGTATTCGTCACTAATCTACTTTTACGATGAATAAAATACGAAGACTGATATTCTGATTCGACATCAAAATTATTTTCCTTGCCGTTGTTAACTGTATTGACTAATTAAGAAACTCATCGTGTTCCATAAGAATTTTCATACAAAGCCAGATGTCGGATCTTTTCAAACTTATGTAAATTGCGCTGACCAAAGGTGAATGTAATCACAGTGTACTTCACGAAATTTCGTCGAGCGTCAGTTTTCTGATTTTTCAAATGTACAAAATGGCACAAATCTTTAACTTTATATTTTTTCTTTTTTCTCCACCCAATGTTGGCTATCTTACACGCAACGCCGGCTTGAGATGATGCATGGATCTTGGGCTCGTGTTTGGAAGAATCGGTGTTCCGTACCGTCCGGTTATCAATATTTAGGTTTCCTGTTTTTATCACTAAATCACTTCAAAATGATTGTTTCTGCCTGTTGATGATTGTCCAGAAGTTTTGCCCAAAAAGACTTGGACTTCGTCTGTAATGATCTTGATATAGACGTGATATTACACTCTAACCTTTCGTCATACATTAATTCCAATCTGTTCGATACATATAATCCCAATTATATATGATTGTGATTCCTCATGTATGCTTGTTCTGCTCTAAAGTGTCTACATCCTTCAACCATGATTGTGATTCCTCATGTATGCTTGTTCTGCTCTGAAGATTGCGAAAACATTCTGTTGGCACATACCTACATAGGGCGAAATGGTTATCACGATAAAATAAGAGAAATCAGAGCTCCCACAGAAAAATTTAAGTGCTCGTTTTTCCCCCACGTCATTCTAGAGTGGAATGGTAGAGAGACAGCTTGAAGGCGGTTAATTGAACACTCTGCTAGGCACTTTATTGTGAATAGCAGAGTAATCACGTAGATGTAGATGGAATACTTATCAAACTGGATTAACGTAAGTGTTGGAGGAAATTTTAAGAACAGCGACGGGTTTCGCACCTATTTGTCTGGAAAGTGCGAGAGCATCGTACACACTGGATATTAAACCAGCCGAGAACAGTTATATCTCGCGGTGTTCTAATTGGATATATTCGTGTTTGCAGGTATGGATCCTATCGACCATCGAGGAATGGAACACGAAAAGGGGGAGGGACGGAATGACTATGATACGTCATGTAAACACCACAAACCGTGCGGTGGCTTACTAAACACGGATGAAGACGCAAAACACTGCCATCCATTTATCAGCGTCACCATATAATTAATTTATGTCGAATTTCCGCATAGTTGCGAGTATCGCTTTAAGTGTCCATCATATATTTTTGTTGGCAGCCTATAGGTATCGCTGTGCACCAGCACAAATATTTCTGATCTCTCAGGTTCTTTCTGCATGTTTTATTAATTACGACAAAAAAAAACGACGCACCACGAAGAAATTATCCGAACGGGACGGAAATATGTAGATGTGATGCACATGAAGAGACAAACAAATTGATGATGGATGATCTATTTAAGAGAAAGTTAATAACCTGTTGGTCCACCTCTGGCCTTTATGAAAGTCGTTATTCGGCTTGGCGTAGATTGACAGAGCTGTTAGACGTTCCTATATGCTGTCCAACTGCCGCGTTATATCGTCAAAAATGAGCATTCCTGACCCATAGAAGTCTACTAATACCAAACATAGCCTTAATTTGAGGAAAAAAATTATGGGAATATACATTTGTAGCACAGCATTGTATGGTAGTGAAACATGGACTGCGGGAAAATGGAAACAGCAGAGAATCAGAACATTTGAGATGTGGGGCTACAGAAGAATGTTAAAAATAAGATGGACTGGTAAGGTAAGGAAAGAGGAGGTTCTCCGTAGAATCGGCCAGGAAAGGAATATATGGAAAACGCTGACAAGGGACATGATGACAAAAAAAGAAAAAAGATCGTCAAAATCTCGAGTTGGTCGGAATGTCATGCCCATAATGTTCCAAGCTTTCTCCTTCGGGGAGAGATCCGGCAATTTCGGTAGCCAAGGTAAATTTGGCAAGGACGACTACAAGCAGTAGAAACTCTCGTCGAATCCGGGCGGGCATTATCTTGCTGAAATGTAAGCACAGGATGACTTGCCATGAAAGGCAACAAAACGAGGAGTGGTATATCGTTAAGGTACCGTTCTTCTGTTAGAATGCCGCGGATGACAGCCAAAAGGCTCCTGCAATGAAAAGAAATGGCAGCTCAGATCATCATCTTGGTTGCCGGGCCGAATGGTGAGCAACAATCAGGTTGTTACCCGCCGCTGTCCCCGGCTTTTCCTTCGCTGATCATCGGGTCGTAGGTTCGAATCCTGCCTCGGGCATGGATGTGTGTGATGTCCTTAGGTTAGTTAGGTTTACTTAGTTCTAAGTTCTAGGCGACTGATGACCACAGAAGTTAAGTCGCATAGTGCTCAGAGCCATTTGAACCATTCGGTTGTCATACGCGTCACCCTTACAGCACTGCGATACGTCGTCGGTATACTACGTCCCACTTTAAGCCAGCCCAATCTTACGTTTTAGCAAGATAATTCCCGCCCGCACATGGTGAGAGCTTTGACTGCTTGTCTTCGCGCTTGCCAAACCCTACGTTGGCCAAAGAGATCGCAGGATCTCTCCCTTATTAAGAAGTTTGGAGCATTATGGGCGGAGCCCTCAACCAGCTCGGGACTCTGACAATCTAACGCGACTATTAAGACATCCAACAACTCTCTGAATCAGTGCCAAGCCGAATAACTGCTTGCATAATGACCACAGTTGGACCAACGCGTTACTCACTTACTCAATACGTGAAGCTGTTTTACTTGAATAAATCACCCATTCTTTTCTAAAGTTGTAATAATTTGTTTCCATATGTACATCACTCCTACGGAAATAATTCCTTTGTGGTGCGTGATTCTTTTTCTTTTTTTATTTTTTTTATTTGTTCTTTAGAGTTTATTTCTTATCCGCACCATCTAAATTAAATTTCTTCTCATCACTGAAGATCATTTTATCCCGTTCTCCAGTCGATGACTTATGTTTTTCAACGAACTCTTCAGGTGTCAGAGCAGGTTTCTGCAATCGTTTCTTGACTGTAAGATGTTTGTCATTTGACAAAATTTGTCGTACTGTCTGGCATTTACTGGCAACTATAAATCAGCAACAAGTTGAGAAGAATAACGGTTTGTTGCCATTGCTTTGCGTGAAGGTAACCGTTTCGATGCCTCAGATAATGTTCTACTTTGCCCATATTTTCCGTTCAGTCCACATCGTGCACCCAATCCAACGAAATTACAAACCACTGTACTTGAACGGATCAACTTCTTAGCTGTTTAACGATCAGAACGTCACATTTCCTTCTACGCAACGGTTTTTGCTGTTTCATCACATTTTAACTGTCTTCCGTGTGGCAATGTCATAATCGTGGTTTATGTCTGTCTTTGTATCGAGTTCAACTATTTACCACTTGAGTCGTCGATGTCACCGAGCGAGGTGGCGCAGTGGTTAGACACTGGACTCGCATTCGGGAGGACGACGGTTCAATCCCGCGTCCGGCCATCCTGATTTAGGTTTTCCGTGATTTCCCTAAATCGCTCCAGGCAAATGCCGGGATGGTTCCTTTCAAAGGGCACGGCCGACTTCCTTCCCCGTCCTTCCCTAATCCGATGAGACCGATGACCTAGCTGTCAGGTCTCCTTCCCCAAAACAACCAACCTAAATCAACCATCCAACCGTCGTTGATATCTTGTTGTAATCTTTACCACTGATATCAAATGCGTAACCTTTTGACTGCATTTGTCGGTATACTGGATCTCGTACTATTGCATACACACAGCTATTCCAACCGAAATGATAATTTTTCTACAAATATTCATGCGTTTATTCTGATTTCCACTGCTACAATGACACAATGATCGCTAAAATAGTGTCAATTCTGTTGTATGAAAATATAGTGTTTTGCCTTTGTGTACGTTGACTCAGATTCCATTACGTGAAAATATTCCCTCATCCATGAAACGGGTCTTAGATTCTGAGTCAACCACACAAATCTGGAAAAATAATGACTGTTAGAATTTGTAACTGATGGCAACCGATTACTATCCCTGGATGGACATCATTACATTAGCGTAAAGCTGACCTTGACTGCTGTTAGATTTATGACAGTGATACGTGATCTTTTTAACACGAAGGCCATTCAGAATTTGAGGGTTGCTCATCGACTGATGAAGAGATGAATTTTGAAGAGTACTGCGAGAGAGAGGAAAGCAAATAAATGTATTAGGGAACAGATTGGAATTCGAAATATATGCATGACAGTGTTGGAAAAAAAGTGGGAGTAGGCTGGACGGTTACGTAGGAATATGAATGGTAGATGCGCAAAGAAAGTTCTTTCCTGGATTCCAGGAAATAAGAAAAGACTAAGAAAGCGAACTTAAAGGGAGGCGGGTAGATGACGTTACAAAATATGCATGGGCAACACTGATTCCTATCGCTGAAGATCGCAAAGCATGCAAATATCCGGTGGTGGCTCTTTTGCAACACTGGACATAAAATGACTGACGATAATGATGATCATGATCATGATGTTTTTTATATTACAGTCTACCAAAATTTTGATAACAGAGATTGTAGTTAACAAATGAATTTAGAGTGGTCATCAAGTCTTCTCAGAACCTATTTTGTTTACATCCCTCGCAAATTTTCATTTCATCCCTCAGGAGACAATTACCCCAGGCTGTGCGTGTAGCTTTGTGCAGAAATTAGTTTGATTTTGTAATTTAGTTTTCTACCATTTTATATAAACGTTTTCTTTTTTTATGAAGCAGATCATTTCATGATGACCATTTGTCTGACCTGAGGCTGAAAAATACAATAAAAGAACTCTTACAATAGGATCAGTGTGCGCCTCTAAGGCAGTATGTCTAGTCTGTACAAATATTTCAGCTTATGAAAACAACTTCAAATTTTCATTTTATCCACAGGACGCCCACGCCCCCTTTCCTGCTAGAACCAACAAACAGATCGGTCGTTCTTTTGTGTGTGTGTGTGTGTGTGTGTGTGTGTGTGTGTGTGTGTACTACGCGGCAGGCGCATGACGCACAATGGTCGCGGCCGCTGGTTCTTTGTCTGCGACGTCGCAGAGGTTCAAAGCGAGGCGCACAAGTAAGGCTGCTCGCTGGCTTTTCCATATACGCCGGCACGCGCTTATTGTCGGCTAGCTAGTCCGACTTCCTGGTGCGCTATACTATGATCCAGGCCGCTGTCCAGCCCAGCGCTTTTAGCTCTCTATCAAAGCAAACCGCAGTATTATGCAGCTCCATAACAAGGAATGACACGTGCGACCTCATTGTCCTTTAGTAAAGGCGAAGACTTGAAGGTTCCGTTGCAAATGATTAATTTTGTGGATAAGGAAAACAGTGATCCACATGTGAAAGATTTGTTCGCAAGAAGCGTAGTAATTTGACCACCAGTACGACTTACATCTCTGCTCCCTCTCGTTTTTGGTATTTCAATGATAAATTGAGGCGTCTTTCCTTCTAACGATTACACGACCCAAAAGAAAACTCGTTTCTTTTTCCCCTGCCAAATACATGGAAAATTAGATATGTAGAACTTCATGTCTATTTTGGACACCAGGAAAATCCCGGAGATTTGACAGTCCAGAAAGTGCTTCACAGGAAGTCAAATGTACCTTTCAGAAAAAAAATCAAATCTGCAAGAATAATCACTGTTACGTAATAAATTTGACAGGTTATCAGCCGTTACAATGACAGAAATAGAACAAAAGAGGTCATTACAATAAAAAAATCTACCACGTTTTGTTGACCTGCACTGTAACTACAGTGTGAGACGATAATACAACCAATGTCAATCGTATTAGCAGAAACCTTACGGGCCTGTACGCAGACCAACGATTAGCAAAATGGTTAATCGCCACAATGCAAAACGTTTGGTTCGGAATTTTTCTCAGAATAAGTCAAAATTACAAAAGTTTCTCTTAAACAATGAAATAAAGCATTTTGCCGTGTTTGTAAAAGCAAATATTGAAGTTGGAGATCTGGAAAGAAGCAAAAACCGTTGTAATCAGTTAGAAGCATATGTAAGACAACGAAAAAAATAAAAAAAGCGCCTCGTGAACAATTTTTTGCCAAAAAAAAAAATGAAAAGAGTTTAGAGTACGTATTGTTGACAGTATTATAAGAGACAGAGCACTCACTCAAAGAGCCAAAAGCAGGAGGGGTGTCACCGAACTGGCCCTCGTAATCGAACGACTATTTGAAAAGAGGATATTCTCTTTTTTTTTCATAATTCGTGTGAATCCTAAGGGACCAAACTGCTGAGGTCATGAGTCCCTAGACCTACATGCTAGTTAAACTAACTTAAAGTAACTTATGCTAGAACAACATACACACCCATGGCCGAGGGAGGACTCCCGTGCCATGGCGCCTCAAACTGCGCGGCCACTCTGTGCGCCGAGGACATTCTTCAGGCGCGTATACGTGAATGTGGACAGTCCTTTCACATTACCATTCCAGTGTACAAATACACTTACGACAAATAAATCATGCCTCGAAGATACTAGATAACAATACGACTAAAGGGGGACTGCTTAAATAGTGGAAAGTCCTTGCTAGCTGAGATATAACATCATACGCAACATAGTCCCAAATAAGCTAAAAAAAGTATCATGCTTTATAGGAATATCAGTTCTTAGGCGTGTCATACAGAACGGAAAACACTATAAGCATTTTGTGAGACTTTGAACTGCCGGATAAAATATTTGCAGGACAAAGACATACGGTGCGAAACTGTAGAACAATGTTGCCCCTGCCTTGGTAGGAGTCTGGTAGTGAGCGTATACATTTCGTTACTTCTGAGACAGCGAACTGCAAACTATAATGGCGAACAGACGGTAAGCCCTAACCCACGAATCACGGAGAACAGGAGAGCGCTCTCCAGAGCACGGTAACCGTTGCAGCCTGAATGAGTCATTACAAGCAGCTCCCCTCTTAACGCCAGAGGTTATAATCTAACAGATCGTAGAACGATAAGAATTTTCTTTTTCTCCTCTTGCTGCACTTTCGTTGAATCTCTAGTGCTCCGCCTGTAATTTACGACCAGACGGTGTGCAGCCCGACTCACCGGCAATAACGTGTCTCCGCTACAGCTCCATTTCATTCGTTTTAATGAGACTACCTCAGGCCGCAGACTATTTCGCAGAAGGTGGCCTACTTCGGCGTTTCTATCAGGCTACGCCCGATCAATGTGTCTACCTAATCACAGCAGCTACAATGTGCACACATTTTTCGCATTGACCTTTAGCGAAGTAACATTTCATATTAAGTTATTAGCACGTACGTCACGAGTAACATTTTAACAGTCGGTTGACTCTTATTATGATTACCTATGGTTCTTACAGTTGTTTATAATGACAGCAGCTGGTTACTAGAATTAAGCAGGTTTCTTCTTTCAGCTTTAGTGCTTATTCTACTGGATAAAAAGGAATTACGAATTTTTCATGGGACAGTAGTATCGAACATTTCAAAGAAGACCCTCATCTAAATAAGTGTCCCATTTCGTGTAGGTGTAGAGTTAATGTTACAAGAATTAAACTAGACAAGACAAACCTCCATACATATGATCAGGAGAATACACATAACTTATTAAGGCATTTCATTCGTGCAAAATCCGATTATTTTAAACGGAATTTTTAAAATCTCGTAACGGACTTCAGCACACTTTTCCACTCTCTTCGCAATATTACGTGAAGCTTGGTGTACATATATGATGGTGGCACGATATACAACCCACGAGGTTAACTCGAGTCTTGTGTTTACTTCGATTTTTAAACCATCCCCGCCACACACACCCTCCTACCCCCAATTCCAATGAAGTCGATTAGGCTTCAGGAAGGTTTGGATGCCAACGAAGGTGGCCCATGGCGACAACGGGTGCTTTATCGATAGAATGCGTTCAGTCATGCTTAAAGAACATACCATACATTAATGCTCCGCAGTCAGCTCCCACATTTTTTTTGCTTCAGTCGCGAATGTTGAACTGGAATAACGGTTGTGGTTAAGTAGAAAGAGAAGTACAATTTCAGACAGCCAAGATTGCCATTGTGCAACGTTTATTACGATGACCGATTTTACCAAACTACGTTAGCATCATCAGATCTACTGCACGTCTGATGATGGCAACGTAGTTTGCTGAAACCTGTCATTACAATAAAAGGCGTTAAGGACAGTGACCTTGTCTGTTTGAAGCTGCACTTCTGTTTCTGTATTAATCTAGACCGTCCCCTAACTTGACAGTGTCAAGCATGTATGATTGTGGTAAGTCTCCGTGTAATTTTATTTTCATTGTATATGCTAGTTGGCTCTTCTAGGAACATATTATCTCAGAATTTTAAGCTCAAAATGTACAGTGGTGCACAACGACTCCCTTGTAGAGTCTGTCATTGGAGTTGGACGAACATCTCCAAGACCCTTACACGCTTGCTAAACAAACCCATGGCAGTATGTGCTGCTCTTAGTTCGAGCTTCTTTATGTCCTCTATCAATCTTACTTGGTAAGGGTCGAACACTGAGTATTAGTAGTCAAGTATTGGACGAACAAGGGTTTCATAAGCTACCTATTTCGTGGGTGGACTGCGCTTCCTGACAACTCGTCCAATGGATCTCAGTCTGGCACGATGAAAAGTTTATGAACTATGTTAAGGCAATGTTCGCTGAGCATTCGAATGGAAGAAACCAATATCCGTTACATGTTAACATTCTTCACGTGCATGTTGTAGAGGACTACGCTCTACCAACTAAATATTAGCTTCTGTCTTATTCATATTCTGTTCGATTCCATGTCAGGGAGAAACGTGTGTAAACCAGAGAAACTTGTATATGAATACCGTGTCAACGTTTTTCCGTACAGGCACTCAGCTCGAAACCGAAGATTTATCAATTCAGAGATCAGTGTCTTAGGGCAACTCTTCTAGTTCAAATTTCTAACTGCGCACTTTTGCGTCTTGGTGGTTCATTTAAAAACTTTTACGAGCTACATACATTTTGCACCAACGAATCAATAGTGAACATAGCGATGACGCACATATATATATGTGCACTAATTTACGGTACTGTCTTTTCTAATATGCGATACTTACAAAGCATCCTCCTATACAACATCAATTTGAGTTGTATGTTTGCTCCTGCCTAAACTAGTTTTTGAAATAAGCATTCGTCCGTGAGGAGAAAAATATTCCTATTAGATGTGGACAGTTCTTGTGTGTAAATAAAATTATACCGCAAATGAATGTTGATAATTTTAATGTAGGTTTCTGCTAACATAATCCATGCTATGAAGAAAATAATACAAAAATATTTGTGAAGTGTACTCTCGCGTTTGGCGCCATTAGATATACACCAATAATTAATGTAAAATATTACAGAATAATGTATTTTATAACTTACAAAAGAACAAGCTAAAGGCGTTAAAACGTTGAAATGCATAGCATACTTCTTCAGAGCGATACCATACAGGACTATCATGAGAGCGAGAGAAGAACTTCTACCGGAAGACGACCATCCACGTACGTGATACCAGGACAATATTCGAAGTTACTTTGAAAAAGAATAGGACCTGGGCGGAGACTGAAAAGTTATATGTGAGGGCATCTCAGTGCCTGAGGTGTTATG